>NW_022437026.1:1329514-1377414 GCF_009761245.1 Sapajus apella | reverse complement strand
AAAAAAAAAAAAAAAAAAAAAAAAAAAAAAAAGAAAATGAGAAACAAGAATTCTAGGCCCAGGGAACAAAGGAAAGAGGGAACTAAAGGGAATTCTTCTGACTTTCCCCCAAATAGTCCGTTGGGGAGAATGTTGCAGGTCTGAAGGGGTAACCCTCAAATCAGGGACAAGGAAAAGCAAAAGGTGGTAAAGTGTTGCTGTTTTATTTGGCCCAACGACCCCATTCATCAACCTTCGGTCTTTTGGCCTAAGTTTGGCTCAGAAGAGGATTGGGTGTGCCAAGCTTTAATTCTCTATGTGAATAACAAAACCCCATCCTCACAAGAGGAAACAGTTTATGCTCTTTGTTAGATTAGTGAATTAGCTCCCTCGTTCCCCCTTAAAAAAGAAGAAAAACAACATAGTAAAAAGCCCTGGGATCCTCTAACACGCTTGCCCTCCCATACATCTCATGAAGTAGAAGACAGGGAGATCGGGGGCAACAGGAAGGCTGGACCAAGAGGAATCTGGGGGTCATAAAGAAGCTGAACCCAATGCTCCCTTAAATCCTTATCCAAACTTGAGGAAAAAATTCGAGCACATTGAGAACTTCCCTATTCATTCTAAATAGCAGATGTCTAGCAGACACCCTCTTAGAGAAGTCTCTATGGGACAGGGAGGAGTTGGGTTTGTGAGTGCACCTCTAACAAGTACTTAGGTTAGGAATTTTAAAAAGGAAATGAGGCCACTCTGGGAAGACCCCCTGGGTTTAGCAAAGCAGCTAGATCAATTTTTAGGACCTAATTTTTATATTTGAGCTAAGATAATGTCAATCATGAGTATTTACTGGGGAAGAAACGGGAATGATTGTGAGGGCAGCCATGACCATTTGGGAGAGACCCCATCCTCCGGGGAAGGAGTCCTGCCAGCTGAGCAGAAATTCCCAAATGCAAATCCCGGAAGGAATAACAGTGACCCCAGAGATGAGGCCCTTGGGTTCTTCCTTAGCAGAACCCAAGGAAGCTAATGATTAAAGGGATTAAAAAGTCCACTTTTAGAACACAAATGTCTTGAAAGCATTTGAGATCCAGCAAGAAAAAGCGGAGACTCCCTCTGCATTTCTGCAGAGGCTCAGAGATCAAATAAGAAAATAATCAGGATTAGCTCCAGAGGACCCAGAAGAGCAAGGCCTTTTAAAAGTTAATTTTGTGACTAAAAGTTGGCCTGATATTACTAAGAAACTGCAAAAGATTTATGGATGGAATGAAAACCCGAATAAGGAATTACTGAGGGTAGCTCAGAAGGTTTGTATAAGAAAAAAGAAAAGAGAAACTGGGATAGGGAGAACGAGAAGTAAAAAAGGAAAATTGGAAAGAGAAAGGGGAGGAAATGGCAAACGTAGAGGGCCACAGAGAGAGAGAGTGAGAGAGACAGAGCGAGAGAGAGGGAGAGAGAGAGAGAGAGAGAGTTAAGCTGTTGATCCTGAAGGCAAGGGGGAGCTGGCCACACAACTGTGTGTGGAAGTTGCTGCTGAAAGCTGTTGATAAAAGTGGCTCACACCTGTAATCCCAGCACTTTGGGAAGCCGAGGCAGGTGAATCACCTGAGTTCAGGAGTTCGAGACCAGCCTGACCAATGTGGAGAAATCCCATCTCTACTAAAAATACAAAATTGGCCAGGTGTGGTGGCACATGCCTGTAATCCCAGCTACTTGGGAGGGTGAGGCAGGAGAATCGCTTGAAGCTGGGAGAAGGAGGTTGTGATGAGCCAAGATCGTGCCATTGCACTATAGCCTGGGCAACAAAAGTGAAACTCTTCCTCAAAAAAAAAAAAAAAAAACCAAAAAAGCACCTCCTGATTCTTTTTCATTTCGGCAGAGCTGTTCATCTTTACAGGTGGAAGGCAGGGGGGGGGGTTGGGGGCGCAGGGCCCAGCACAGCTTAGCTTGTGCCGAGAGAGAGAAAAAGGAAGAAACTAAGTGTGAGGGAAAAGGAAACGGGATGACAGAGAGAGACAGAAAAAGAAAATGCGAAAGAGAGAGACTGGAAAAGACAGAGATCAAAGACAGACGCAGAAGGTGAGACTGGTGAGAAAAATAATATAAAAGGAAGAAAGAGAACAAGAGGAAGTAGGAAGATGTGGAGAGGTTGGCAGGGCTGGGGAAGGTTCTAGAGGCTCAAGCAACAAGGAGGTGCCGGGAAAGGGTGCACTTCGGCCACTGGGGAGACACAGGGCCCAGGAGCTGGGGATGCAGGTGAGAGAGGGATGTGGAGGAGAGTTTAGGATCAGGCTGCTGGAGGAGCAGTGGGTTGCTTACAGCAAAGACTGCATGGCTGTTTGTCAGGTGGTGGAAAGGATTCAGGTTACGGAAGGGTAAATGGATGAGATGACCATTAAGGTTTAGTTGTTTTACTGAGAGGCTGTAAGTCCACAGGGGCGGTTGCAGAAGGGCTTGGGGGCTACATAAGGGAGAAACCAGGGTTGTAAACTCAAAGGACTATAGGGCCAGCAAAGGTGAGGAGGGCTGCAGGGCTGGGGGGACTGTGGCTACCTGAAGAGGGCACCCCTGTTAAAGGGGCAGCAGCTGCTGAGCTGTTCTTACAGTGCCGGCCTTGTGTTGCCAGATTGCTTTGTCAGAGGCCAGAATTCTGACTTTTTAGGTGAAATAGGATTTTTATGCTGGTGATCAGTTCTAAAAACTAAAAAACCCAATACAGCTGAAAGAAAATGCCAGTTTGCAGTCCCTGAAGTAGACAGAGCTCTTGCTGGGGAGAGGTCTGCCAGGATCTTTTGAGGTTGGTTACATGAAAGTTCTGTTTCCCGGAGCCAGGCTGGGCCAGAAGAGCATCCTTGCAGCTGAGGAGGAGGAAAAGCTACTGAGTCCCCTTCCAGAGCAGGACAAACCCGGACCCTTTGCAGTTGCTGGGTCACCAGCCGGGGTGGTGTGGAATACAAACAGTGCAGCTCTTGGGCTGCCAGGGAGACGAATGGTGACTTCAAAACAAAGAAGGAGCCAGGGATGCCCTTGCTGATGAGACTGAGTGTCAGGGAAGGTGCCATAGGCTGGCAGCTCTTCAAACCAGCAGCGCTTGGCTCACAGCCAGACCCAGCAGAGCCAGGCCAAAGGCACCCTGGGAGGCCAGCTGCTTAGTCTCTTGCCTCCCCAAGTTCTTCCTGGGGTCAGTGGGCCCTGGAGAGGTGCCTAACCTAACTCCAGCCAGTTTCTTATGGAAAGGAGAGGAGAATAAGAAGGTATCCGACCATAACTGTTTAGATATTATAGAATATCAAACTGAAGTTAGACTAGACCTTAAAGAAACTCTGCCACATGATGGAATGGAGCTGTTTGTGGATGGGTCATCCCAAGTGATAGAAGGTACAAGACACAATGCCTGTGCTGTCATTGATGGAAACAAACAAATCTTAAGAGAAAAAGGTAGATTACCCAATACTTGTCAGCCCAAACCTGTGAATTACATGCTGCTAACCAGGCTCTGAAGCTCCTGGAAGGCCAAGAAGGCACTATACATGCTAATTCCAAGTATCCCTACGGAGTAGTTCACACCTCTGGAAAGATGTGGACAAAGCCAGGCCTAATAAATAGCAGGGGAAAGAACTGGTACATGGGAAACTGGTCAGACAAGCTGTAAAAAGCCTCCCGCTTCCAGCAGAGGTGGCCATAGTTCATGTAAATGGCCGTGGGAAAGGAAACACTATAGACGCTGAAGGGAACGGGCTTGCGGACAGAGCTGCTAAGCAAGCCTCCCTGGAGGAGGAAGTTAAACTGCTTAGCCTAATCCCAGATTCCCCTAAGGTGGCATTAAAACCCCAATTTTCTAAAGGGGAAGAGCTGGGCAAGATAGGGCCGCTCAAACTGAGAATGGGAGCTCGGTGCTCCCTGATGGGACAGAAATGATAAGCAAACCCAAAATGAGGGAACTGACATCCATACTGCATGAGGGAAGTCACTGGGGTCCCCAGGCCATGTGTGATGCAATACTCAAGAATTTTGGGTGTGTAGGGATTTAGACCCTTACTAAACGAGGGTGTGGGGGTTGTGTGACCCGCCAGAGAATCAACAAAAAGGTAGTTAGAAAACAGACTATGGGAGGGAGACCTCCTGGGTTAAGGCCATTTCAAAGCATTCAAGCAGATTTTACAGAAATGTCCAAAATAGGGAGACTAAAGTATCTACTGGTAACAGTGGACCACCTCTCCGGCTGGGTGGAGACCTTCCCCCTCCCAACTGTCACTGCTGGGAATGTGGTCAAAATAATCTTAGAACAAATGATACCCAGATTTGGCCTCAGACAATGGGAGCCACTTCACCTCGAGGGTGCTAAGGGGAATGATGGAAAGTCTCCCTGCTGGAGATAGCAACACATTCCGGTCTTCCTTCATAGGCAGCTGTCTTTCCTGTTTCGTTTTTTCAATCATCACAAAAGAAATCTCTAAAAACCTCCTTTTTTTTTTTGAGACATAGTCTCACTCTGTCACCAGGCTGGAGTGCAGTGGTGCGATCTTGGCGCATTGCAACCTCCACCTCCTGGGTTCAAGCGATTCTCCTGCTTCAGCCTCCCAAGTAGCTGGGACTACAGGCTCACACCACCACACCTGGCTAATTTTTTGTATTTTAGTAGAGACGGGGTTTCACCATGTTGTCCAGGATGGTCTTGATCTCCTGACCTCATGATCTACCCACCTCAGCCTCCCAAAATTCTGGGATTAGAGGCGTGAGCCACCACGCCCAGCCAAAACCACCTTTCTGAGGCCATTCCAAGGCCTCTTGAAGGCAGTAAAAAGTCTTAAGAATGCCATAGCTGATCAAATCACTCTTGCTATAGATTACTTCTTTTTTGGTTCAATGAAACAAATTAAAAACCCTTTTTGTCATACATCAGATACAATTCTGGAAATTATAAGTCATTTTTGTTGTCATGTTATTGCTCAAAAGATAAGTGAATGGGTAAAGACCTTTCAGAAGACAAAACAAAACAAAACAAAAGCACAGGAAATAGTGGGATTAGAAAAATCTCTACGCCTACAGGGGTTACTCTTCCTGGAAGTGAGAAAAGAAGATCCAAAAGATTCCAACGAGCTTCCAGTAAATGAAACAAAAGCTGTTTCCCAGAAAACTGGATAAAACTGCATTACCGAATACCCTGGACTAGGGAAAGCGTAGATGTTCCTCGTGCATCTTTCACTTGTTGTTCTGGAAGTATTATCCTTAGTTATGTGTATTTCCTTAATAATAAAACTAGCATTGTTGTTGTTGCTGTTTTTATTCCCTAAAAATATTCTCTGGGTCACTCCTCGCTTCAGTTTGGTTGTTCTGGTGCATTTACCTGATGGCCACACACAGCCTCAAGGGGCAGGGCGAAGGGGCAGGGCAGAGAGGCCAGGCCTTTTGAGGCCCTGAACAATAACCTATGAGCTCTCAGCCACCCACTGGCTGTGGCTGGAGACTGGGGCAGCAGCTGTCACCTTCCTGCCACACCTTCACTTCCCATACTTGACAACGCCTGCCTCCTGCTGTCCTGCCCTGTTGGCTACAGGCTGCAATTGACAATCACCTGGTACAAAACCTAGCTCTGCTCTTCACCAGCTACGTGGCCCCTGGTCAAGTCATTCGTTGTCTCTGATCCTCAGTTTCCTTGTCTGTAAAATGGGAGTAATATTTCACCAGCTTCTATTAAGGGTTAAATAAGATAATTCTTGCATAGCACATAGCAAGCACTCAGCACATGGTGGCCAGTATTTGCTTCCTCTCCCTCATGGGTGGGAGACATAAAACAGACACAGGGTTAGGAGGCGTTCTCCTCCAGTCATCTCTAAACATGCTCCTGACAAAAAGTCACCTGCCTTAAGGAGCAGCTATTTGAGGGCAGCCCCAGCACAGCATCACGACAGGTTTCCCAAGCGCCGTCTGGTGACAGCCTAGGTCACATGAAGTGGCCAGTCTCAGAGGATGGCTCAAGGCCTGGGAAGGAAAATTACACAAGGAAATTAGCCTGGGCAAACAGTTGACTCTCAACGGGAGTTTCACATCCCAGCTGAGGAGAGCCACCTGAACAGAAAGTCAAAAGTCAACAACAAGACAAAACCTTCCTAATACTCTCTGGGATATTTTTGTACCCCCTCCCAAAGTGTCAAAGTACTTTGACTTCTATTTTGGTTTATTATCCCTCCTGAATCTGGCGAGGGAAGACACGAAGGGGACAAAAATGCGCAGGGTGGTAAAGTGACAGGTCACACCGTTCCTTAGGGCACGTTCCTGTAGCTCCAGGACGGAATGCGGCCGTCTTCCTGGGCACGGAGCCCACGCCAACTGGAATCTACTCTTAACTACACAGAGCTCCTCAGACCACCCATGATCACACCTGCTCTCAAAGTCCAAACCACAGGAGCAGGCCGCTCTCCGCAGGCTGCTCCCTTCTGTGCAGGCACCGCTGGGTCCCACCCCAGAGCCCAGTCTTCAAACCCCAGGAATCTCGCCCTCCCCCACCCTGCCGCTGCCAGCAGGCAATGCTCCCCGCCACTGCAGGGGACTTGTGGGGATTTTCATCCCATCCCAACCGCTCGGAAGTCCTCTCCCAACCAACCAGCGAACCCTGAAGGAGACAAAGAAAATTTCCCTTCACCTCCCCTGCAGCCATTGCCTTCCTGGGGTGGGAGGCAGAGACCCGGAGCTTGGGGCCAGGCAGGCAGGGTGGGCTTTTCTGCCCCTCTCCAGGGAAGGAGGACCGAGCTGTACCGCTCGGCTGACACACGCTGCCGCCCTAAGCCACCAGTGGCCGGTGCCGGTTTCCCAGCAGCCTGGATGCGACTCCTGGAGCAGGCACGTGAGGCCTCGCGCCCGGGCCTAGCTGTTTGAAAACTAAACTGTAGCGACTGAGAATTTAATTGCTCCGTAATCGCTGGGTAAACACTGGCTGGTCCATTGATCAGGCTTCAGGCCCCATCACAGCGGATGGAAAGAGGCAGGAGAGGCGGAGATGCTCCGGCTATGCTAATGCCGGGCGCTCCCTGCAGCCGTTCTGCCCCCGTTCTCGGACGGGCGCCCCTTCCTCCAAGGCACCCCGCGTGGCGGCCTCCGCAGAGGCTCTGGTGGCCCGGGAGGGACTTGTTAGGATAGGAGGCCCTCTAAAGGGGCGCAGTACGCTACGCCAAGTGGGAAATGCAGACTACAAAACCTTTTTTTTTTTTTTAAATGGGCGTGGGGAGGATGTAAAACCCAACGCATAGAAAAATAAAACACTGGGAGGCTGCACACTAAAATATTAACATCAGTTAATTCTACATGATGAAGCTCGTTTATATTTTCTTCTTTATATTCTGTATTTTTCACATTTCCAACAACTATAATCAGAGAAAATAGATGTTATTTAAAATCCAGTGAAATGGCTGGAAGGATTTCTCTTGAGCTCTTAAAAAAAAATTCCAGCAGCAGCTCTGAAATAAGAGGTTGCGTATTGCAGTTGGACCTGGGTTCACCGTCCAGCTCCAGAAATAATTAGCAGTGGTCCCTCGGTCAAGATACCTAACTTCTCTCCATTCTGGATTCCTTATCTGTAAATGGGAATAACACCTATCTCACAGAATTACGTGAGATAAAATATCAAGAATGCCCAGGAGAATGTCCCTGGCATGTTCAATAAATCATACATTCAATAAATATTGGTGTCTTCCGTCTCGGAGTAAAGATTGGGCGGGTTGAAAAGGAAGGAGCAAGGACTAGGAGTGAGTCAGTTCAGTTGGCAGAGGTTCACAGCGCCCCAGACCCCTACTCAGATCCCTTCTTGCTCCGGATGCCTAGGAGTTGTTGTTTCCTCCCTAGCACCTCCCCGTCCTGAGCCCGCCTCCCCCTCCTGAGCCCGCCTCCCCCTCCTGAGCCCGCCTCCCCCTCCTGAGCCCGCCTCCCCCCCTGAGCCCTGCCTCCTCTTCTGAGCTCCGCCTCCCCATCCTGAACACCACTTCCCCTTCTGAGCCACACCTCCCCCTCCTGAACCCCACCTCCCCCTCCTGAACCCCACCTCCCCATCCTGAATTCCACCTCTCGTCCAGAGCCCCACCTCCCCTCCTGAGCCCCACCTCCCCCTCCTTAGCCCACCTCCCCGCCTTGAGCCCGCTTCTCCCCCCAGAAACCAGCCTCCGCTGTCTGAGCCCCACCTCCCTGTCCTGAGCCACACCCTCTCCCACATCTGCCTCCTCCCATTACACTAATAGAAACCCATCTTCCTCATCTTGGCCCCATTATCACCCTCGGAGACAAATGGGCTCTATGATGGGAGGCAGCTGGCCAGCTACCGGGTCATTGTTCTGAATGTCACTGAGAGCCTGAAAGGGAGGGGAGCCCGCAGGATCGAAAGTAGGGCTGCAATTACTGGCCTATTCAGTGCCCCAGAATAATACCCTGTCATTAGCTGGCAGCAGGGAGGAGATCGGTAGGGGCAACGACCACGGGGCGATCTTTTCTGGGGAGAAAGAGACTGGCACACACTTGCTACCCCCTGGCTGGCCGCTGGGAGGGGGCACCATCCCCAGCTCCCACCTCCTAATTACCCTGGCAGACATAGGTTGTCTTCCTAGGGCGGTGTGGGGAACCAGGGAACAGCAGAACCCGTAATAACTCCATCTGGTCATTCAGCTTCAGAGGGCTTTGCCAGCCTATAGCTGCTCCACTGTACCCCAAACCACTGACGCCCACCCTTCAGCCTCCCTTTGCAGACACCCAAGCTTCCAGACGTGCTCAATTTCAAGTCTTCCCACTCCTGGGACATGCTCAATTTCAAGTCTTCCCACTCCTGGGACAATCACTCCCTGGCAGGCTCCCAGCCCCAAGACAGAGTTTTCCTGACACCAGCCACCAGATGCTCTTCTGCAGGTGGCTGGGGAAGGCTGTCCTGGCCTCGGTAGGGCTGAGGCTTCTCTGCCTCTTTGGGAGGGGCAAGGCTGTCTTATGGCCCTGGGATCTTTCTAGGAGGGACCAGACTTTCCCCTGGGCTGAGCAGCGTCTCTACATCTCTGATCAGATAGATGAGTGGCCATTGCAGCACCCCAGGGAGGGCCCTGGCAGCTCAAGGAAAGGGACCCTTGCTCAGCTCAGCTGGAGTGGGGGCCGGCCTCAGCCATAGTGCAGAGGAGGATGGCAAGGGAGCTCCTGTGGCTGGCTGAGTCCACACACCAAATGCCTTGACCCTGATTCACTGGCTTTGGATTCCTTACTGGGGTCTCCTGTAGAGGCCAACTGCTGATCACAGAAACCCTCAGGAGACCATGATTCGGCTGGAGACTGGCTGAGCTAGTGGGAAACCAGATTGACAGGGAAGAAGCCAGACTGACAGAGCAGGAGCCAGACATAGCGGGAGGAGCCTGGCTTGTCTCAGAGCTCGAGTCCCATAGCAGTTCCCCTCAGAGGGCTGCGAGACCCACCCACCTGTGCCAACCCCACAGACCGGCCTCTGACTGTAACACATTCCACTAGAGGAGATTGCTGGGAAGTTGAGGCTATGCTCTGGAGGTGGGACAGCTGGTCTAGGGGAAGGGATGACGGGTGGTGGAGGAGTCGTGATAGGGTTGGGAGTAGGGATGCTGAGAGTCTGATCATGGAAAACTTATCTTGGAATAGAATCCCCCGAGAAGCCAAAAGCAAACCACGTACACTGTTGGGCTGTCCAGAAAACATCCAGAGGGGCTCCTCCCAGAGAAGCCAAGGAAGTCACATCAGACAGACAGACAGACAAAAACGGCTCTAGGAGACTACAAATCAGACAGACAGACAGGACAACTTGGAATAACTGGGAGCTAGAGATGGAGAGCAGCTGAAGTCCTAGGCCATCTGGGGGGTGGGGAAAGTCTCCCTGCCCCCACCCAGGGGGAGGGCCCCCATAGGCAGGGTGTATAGGCCCCTCCATGAACCAACATTCAAGAGAATCTCCCACCTCCCACCCTCCCTCCCCAGAGCACCGCCAGTCCCCAACCTCAAAGCCCACACCTCCCAGGGGAAGGTGAACAAGGTGAACAGCAAATCTCTTGGAAACTAAGATCATGGGTTTCCTATCATCCACCTCAAACCCTGGAAAATGACCCTATTCCCTTGGAGCCCCAGCCCCTTGAGAGGGCAGCAACCCTCCCCTGCCCACGTCTACCTACCTTCTGGGGTGCTGCTGGGACCACCTCTTTTCCACTCCTTCCCACCTGGAGCTGGGGCTGCAGGTGGGCACCACGCAGCCAGCAGGGGAGTGCTGGAGCATAAGCGGGCATGCAGGCTGCGAGTGGATGGGAGGAGAGAGCACAGCAAACCCAAGGGACAGTCTCTATTGCCCGCTGCTGCCAGGCCTGGGCTTCTCAAGGGTGTGCCATCTATCCTCACTGAGGCCTGGTGCTTGGTTAGGTATCAATAAAATGCTCACTGAATTGAGTTGAATTGATGGGGCTGGAGGCAGGTCAGACAGCTTTTCTCTCTTCTCCCGTACCAAGGAAGGCAGTTTCTAGGAAGGAGTCCCGGGTCATGTGTCTGAACAGTGAGGGTCCATGGGAAGGGGCCAGGGCTCTCAGGGTTTTCCTGTACATCGCCCTGGTGTCTTCCACACCACCACGCTCTCCTCTTCCTTTCTCTCTCCACCATTTCATTCTCCCATTTCTCTTCTTCCTTCTAATTTCCAGGTGAGCCGTGTTCCCTTTCAGGGCATCCTAATGTCCCACTGCATGGAGAACTTCTCAAGTTCTTCTCGAGAACTGCTCAACTTTCCCCACCCCCCTTCTCAACTTGGAAGTTGGCCTTATGTGGCTTTATGTCCCCAGGCCTGGCCAAAAACTTGTCACAGAGGACACCCAAAGCATCAGCCTCCCATCTTCAACATGGCTGGCGTCAGGAGCTCCCATTCCTCCCTCAGCTCTGGATTTAAGGTCCCTTTGGGTGTCTGGCCTCTCTGAGTCCTCCTCCAGTCCTCCTCCGAGCCCTGCCTCTTTCTCTGAACTCCCCTATAAGCAATGCCTTTCATGGGGTGTTTGTCTGTGACCCGAGGTCTCTAGCCACCACTTTTGATCACCGTCTAGTTATTTTCCAGAGGATAAAGGGGGAAAGATCACAGAATAAGTGGATCTTAAATCTGGAAATGGTGCGCATGAGAAGTCTGATGCCCTAAGCCTCCTGTGGCTGTGCTGGTCCTTGCTCTGTGACTGTGGACAAGTCTCTGGGTCCTCCAACCCTTACCCTCCTCTCATCCTTCAGGGACAAGAAGAGCTGCTTAGTCTGGCCCCATTGAGCAGCTGAGAGGCTTGAAGGGATGATAGGTGAATGCCACTTTTGAGACAGACCAAGCCCTTCACTATCCAGGTGAGGAAACTGAGGCCCAGGGGAGTGGAGTACCTCGCCCAAATTCACTCCATAACAGGACACTGAGAGACTAGGCAAATTTCAGGCCAGAATCCAAGGAAAAAACAAGTCAAGAAAAGAGAAATATACAGTGTGGAGACAGACAAACTAGTGGAAAAGAGAAAAGAGCAAGAGAGACTGACAGCACACAGATCGGAGGGCAGGCGGGGAACACAGCATGGGCACAGAAGAGGAGAAACACCAGGGCAGAGAGACAGAGGCAGGTGCGGAGGGAGGAGGCTGATCACAGGATGGAGAGAGAGCACCAGGAAGGGGGACAGGGAGGCAGAGGGCAGAGGAGAAAGCTCAGGAGTGTGGCTCTAAAACCTGACTTCTCAACACACCCATCTCATCCCAAGGCTATCAACTGGGGCAGCCAGGGCTGAGATCCTTACGCTTAAAGTCAGGCACCTGGGCTGACTGGAAGAAGAGCAACTAGGAAGAGAAGTATGAATCCTTGATGTAAGAGGAAGGCGGGACACTATGCATGGGCCGAGTGCACACCGCTGTGTGCCAGGCACCCTACTATGTGACAGACATGAATATCCTCAATCAAATCAATTTCCCTGGCTGCTTAGAAAATTAGATTTTCCACGGGCCATTTAGAAGAAAGGAGCATAAGTTTCGGATGAGAACGATAGGACATAATGACCTTAAAAGTTGGAAATGGCCCATCTGGGGTCCAGAGGGAGCAGAGAGAAATGGAAGTCTGAGGAAGGAGGTGAAAGCGAACAACCCCACATGAGACTCAAGAGGCGGAGGCCCAATAGACAGTGCAGTGGTGCGTGCTTTGCTCTGTTAGGAAGGAAGGTGGGGGTGCAGGAGGGAGGAAGGGCCACAGTTCCCACCTTTGGGAGACCAGGTCGGAGCAGGCGGGCTTCTGCTCGGCATCGGCGGCTGGGCAGCAGAACTGGTGCAGCACGGTCTCATTCCTGCGGGCAGAGCAGAGGGAGATCAGAGCGCCTGAGACAGACTGGGCCCTCATCCCACCTGGTATCAAAGCATTTCTGCCCTGAAACCTTGCTGCCCCCATCCCTGTCCTTTTAAACCCCCTGTGTAACACTCAGGCAGCCAGTCACTGCTACGGGCAAGAGCGCAGCGTTGATTCTCTGTCCATCAAAGTCCTCTTCAGTCAACCATTAGGCTCAATTCAAATGCCACCTCCTGTGTGAAGCCTCCTTGACCTCCTTGGCAACTACTTCTACACCCGCTCCCTGCAGCAGGCTCTTTCATGTGCATATAGCAAATGTCCTGCTTTTTTATCGTAGTTTGTTCTTTACGATCCTGTTCTCCAGCAAGGTCCTGCAACGCAGAACTAGGTCTGTTTGTTTAGGATGCACAGAATTGCATGCAATGAATACTTTGAAGCCGATCATATGCAAAGATACAAAACATTCATACTGGGACTTTAGTGTTGCCAGTTGAAAATCCGAGGAGTGGTGCTCGACGAGGCATTTGGTGTAGATGAAAAAGGCAAACCCAGAGGCAGCGATCTGGGTAATAGCCCCAACCCTACGGTTAGCCGGCTGTGTCAGACATGGCTGACCTTCAGCTGACTTACTAATGAAATAAGGGAGTTGAACTAGAGAAGTGGTTCTCAGCCCCCCTGTATATTAGAATTACGAGGAGATTTAAAAAAAAAACGTATGCCTGGGCCCTCCCCCCAGGGACTCTGAATTACGTGGTTTGGCATGAGTCCAGGTACTAGGACTTGAAAAAAAAACACTCCCAGGTGATTCTAAAGGCAGCCAGGATTGAGAGGCACTAGACTAGAGGATTTCCAAGGTCCCTTCCACCTCTAAAATGCTGTGATTCTAAAATCCACTTTGAGCCAACCTGGGATTTAATATTGAAATTACTTTTGGATGAAGATACACCGACCCATTGCCTTCTCTTCCTTAATAAGCAGTTGCCGTCCTGGGCATTATCAAGTCAGAGAATGTCAAACCTGGAAGGGCCCCCAGAGATCATCTGAAAGGGATTTTCAAAATTCCTTCAGCTTCAGAACACTTTGTCCAAATCAAATCCTTACTGGAAGCCTATTTTGTAAAACAACAAAAGCAGAACAGCTCCATGGCTGGGGGATGGGGCATCTGTGCCACTTCCCAGACCTCCTCGCCCTGAATTTGGTAGCCCCCTCCCAGGCACCTCTTGGGAGCCCAGGGTCTGAGAGTGTAGACAGGAAATGCTGAATTTGGCTATCTGCATGGAGGAAAGTAACACTGGAGGCTATCTTAATTTTTGTGTTGTTTTTGCAGAGACAGAGCTTTGCTCTATTGCCCAGGCTGGAGCGCAGTGGTGTGATCATAGCTTACGGTAACCTCGGCCTTCTGGCTCAAGCAATCCTCCTGTCTCAGCTACAGGCATGTGCCGCCAGTCCCAGCTAATTACAGAAAAACTTCGCAGAGACAGAAGTCTCACTATGTTGTCCAGTCTGGCCTTGAACTCCTGGCCTCAAGCAATCTTCCTGCCTTGCTCCTAAAGCACTGGGATTATAGGCGTGAGCCATCACATCTGTCTGAGCCAACCTTAATTTGACAAAAATAAATTCAGAAAGGTTATATGTTTAAATGAGAAAAATTAAAAGGAAAAAATCAGAAGGAAACAGTAATATAGCTTATGGATTGGGGAGATTTTAAAAGCAAAACAGGAAACTGAGAAGCCATTAAAAAGATAAACATGTCTGACTACATAAAATGAAAAAAAATCTGTATGAAAATACTCAGGGAAATCAAAAGGCAAACGATAGACTAGGAAAATATATGTGCAAAACGTATGACAGAAGGAAGTTAATGCCCTGCACTGAGCTGCAGCACATTCATAGTGCAAAGACAAACCCAGCAGAAAAAAACAAGCAAAGGATAGGGATAGCAATGAGAAATCTAAAGAGCCAACAAATAGGCTCATCAATACTATTCTGCCACACAAACTCACATTAAGAACAGATTCATAGCCAATGGAAAGATGCTTACTAGTAAACAGGAAAATGCAAATTAAAGTCACGCTGGGATGCCATTTCTCATCCATCAGACTGGTTGGTACACATTAAAAAGACTTCTAACTATGAGTCCTGGTGAGGATGTGGGGAGAGGGGTGCCCTGAACCATTATCTGTGTAGATGTGAATTATTAAATGTTTATGGAAATGTAAACCAAAAATAAAATTCTAAGTCCCCAGTTGACTGAATGGACCCCCTTCTCAGCCAAGGGCATTCCAAAGAAACCTGAAAAACTAGCTCAGGCCTTGATGGGCAGTGGGGGCAGGACCTGCCTCCTTATCCCCTCCTACTGTAGGAATTCCGGCACAGCTGACCGACATTAACATTAAAACAAAGATCTTAAGAGTGACAAAACAGACTCTTCGTAGTAGCAATAAGCAATAAGACACAATGTCTAGCAACTTCCAACCTGACTCTAGCAGAGCATCACATGACAGCAGGCCTTGAAAGAAACTGAAGTATTTCACAGCAAAATATATTTCTTTTATATATTTTCAAATGGCCCTGCAAAGCTGTCTCTTGGGAGGAAAATCTACATTCTGTAGAGAATCCTCTTCCCTTTCCAGGTCTTTTTCCTGATCCAGGAGAAAATCAATTAAGTGTCTGGCACCTTTTTAAGTCTGATAAGAAAAATTTACAACCTACTCTCTCTGAAGCCAGTACCTGCAAGCTTCATCTGCATAATGAGAACCTTGGTTTCCACATCCTTATTTTAACCCAGACACTCCCCTCTACTGATTCCAGGTCGATAATAACAACTCTTTCAACAAATTGCCAATCAGAAAATCTTTGAATCTACCTATGACCTGGAAGCTCCGACCATATTCCAAGTTGTCCCACCTTTCCAGATTGAACCAATGTACACCTTGGTTCAATCTCACTTACATAGGTGACAGATGTCTCATGTCTCCCTAAAACGTATAAAACCAAGCTGCGGCCCAACCGCTTTGGGCACATGTTCTTAGGCCCTCTTGAGACTGTGCCGCAGGCCGTGGTCACTCATATTTGGCTGAGAATAAATCTCTTCAAATACTTTACTGAGTTTGACTCTTCAGCAGAAGCATTGTTTTCAGTGTGGTGGTGGTGGAGGGGGACAAATGGAAACAGCCCAATCCCCATCAATCAGAAAATGGTTGAATAAACTGTCATACCTTCAACCATAGCACGCAATGGCGCCACCTATGAAAAAAGAACTAGTTAGCACTCTATCTCTCAGTCCGGATGGATTTCCACAACATACTGTTAAATGAGAAAAGCAAGTTGCAGAGAAATATATGAAGAGTGATTCCAATTTTATAAAATAAACAATGACTCCTCTCACCAAATGCAAATTCTATGCATGTGTACTCTATTTATGTATGAATGCAAACCAAACTATTAACTGGCTACCTCAGCGGATGAAAGCCGGGAAAAAAGACCGAGGTAGGAAAAAGAGAAGGAAAAGCAATGCTTAGGGTAAAATGTTGACTGAAAATGTTAAATATAAATTCCCATGTGTGATATTACTGTAAAGCCATTAAAACTGAATATGAACCTGGATAAGAGCTGGAAGATGCCAGAAACCAGCACATATACTGATGTCATTTCACAGAATAGATCATGGAAAATTTTTATCCTGGACTTTTGTTCATTTAATACATTTTTCATTACGGATGATATATAATCGATAGGCCATAGACTAATAATTAATGTAACAAATATAATTTTTTAAATGGGCAATAAAGAAAATAATTGAATCTGAGCCCTCATTTTACAGATGAGAAAATTGAGGCTGAAGTGATTTGTCTACAGTGATTCCCTGGACAGAATTTCAGGTCAGTCTCCCAGCCCTAGGTTCACGCCTGGGCCAAATCGAAGAATGTTAGAGAACTGTTTGAAACCTAAAGATCTTTTGCTAGCACCCAATGCTTCCTGGCCTGAAGAAAAGGAGAAAATGGAATGGGGAGATGGAGCAGGAGCAAGAAGGGCCCAGAGCCCAGGCAATGCAGGGAAGGTGGACCCAGGTGTGCTGTGCAGTGGAGAGTCTGTACCGCCAGTTCCAGGCCTCCAGCTGCTCCTGGGTCCCAGAGCAGGTTTGGAATTCCTGACAAAAGCCATCAAGAGCATAGGCAAAGAAGCATTGATTGTTCACTACCCACAGCGCTGGCATTTCAGGAAGGAAATTCACCCACCCGGTCATAGGCTGGCATGGTGGTACCTGGGGGGACTCTCTTCTGATTTTGCCTCTGTTTCCCTGAGGCTTCCTCCCAAGGTTGGGAGCCACTCCTCTGTCCATACACTGTGGGTGGGCACTTGATGGTCCTCCCAGGTCCCCAGACTCAGCTGCAGTGACATATGAATGTCCCCAAGTCCTTCAGCACCTCGGGCTTGGGCTGATAGTGCCATTGGGGCTTCTGCCAGTGGGGTCCCTAGGAACAGTTCAGCCAAGTGGAGAGCTTATCTTCCAGTTCTGCCTCTGAGCTCCTCCATCCACCTCCTGCTCCTTAGGCCTCTCAGCCTGGGTCAGAACCCTTCTTGTCTTCTTTTGAGGTTTAGTTCATGCTAAATTGTAAGTCTTGCTTTGCCTGCCTTCGACCAGCCTGGCCACCCACTCAGCCCAAGGTCATGGTCTGTTTCCTGATGTGGGCAGGTCTTAGCTTAAGTTTCCTAAGGTCACACAGCTAGTTAGTAGCAGAGCCTAAACCCCAAGCAGGCTCCTGTCAAGGATCATGCCCATGACTCCTCGTCAAAGGGTTTTTGGCCAGTGGGCATTCATATGTTCATTTACCAAGCCTGGACAGGGAGTTCCTAGCACCTAGCTCAGTGCCTGGTATACTGCTGGCACTTAATGCTTGATTTTGCAAAGAAGCATCACTGCAGTCCCTCCCTCAGGGAGCTCACCAGCTAAGAGAATGCCTTAGTCTATTTGTGTTGTTATAAAAGAATATCTGAGGCTGGGTAACTCACAAAGAAAAGAGGTTTATTTGGCTCACATTCGGCAGGCTGAACAAGAGGCATGGCTCCAGCATCTGCTTCTGGTGAGGCCTCAGGCTGCTTCCATTCACGGTGGAGGGGGAAGGGGAGCCAGTGTACGCAGAGATGATGTGGCAAGAGACGAAGCAAAAGAGAGACGGGAGGGAAGTGCCAGCTCTCAAGGGAACTAACAGAGTGAGAACTCACTCACCCACAACTCCCCAGAGAGGGTGCTAATCTATTCATGAGGAAGTAACTCCCATGACCCAGATACCTCTAGTTAGGCCTCACCTCCAATTCTGGGACTCGATTTCCTCATGAGGTTTGGAGGGGACAAGCATTTAAACTATAGCAGAGAACATTCACATCAAGAAAGACCAAGGTTCCTGTTTGGTTGTAGCTGGAAAGGAGCTGCACTGGGACTGTGGACAGAGGGATCATTGCCTAGGTCATCCTCTGACGCTGCCCCCAAGCTTCTTCCTGAATCCCTAGTCTTCAGGCCACGACCTTTCTCTCTCTTGCTGCCTTGCTCTCTTCCCATACTCCCTGGAACACTGCCACCATAGCAGATGGACACCGGGCACCAGAGGCTGGGAAGGTGAGCAGGGTACAGGAGGGAAGGGACAGGATCTCTTGGTGGCACCAACCTGAGGTTATTTCCAGGATGGCTCATAACAATCTGTCCACATGGGAGGCAGGGGGTCATGGGCACAACCTGCTTCTGTCCACAGACCCCAGAGTAAGGCTTTCTCCCCTCAGGAGGGCTGGCTTGAGGTCCCCCCACCACTCTCACACCCCAGTGAAGCTTTTGGGGGTCCATGCCACGTGCACCAGTTTTTCACAAGTGGATCACAATCCCTCTGTGTGTTCATTTAAGTCCTTTATTTCTCAAAGCTTCAGTTTTCTTGCCAGCGAAGCTGGGATAATAGCAGCTCCTGCACCTCTCAGGGCTTTTAGGAGAGCAAACACAACAGCGGATGGCAAGGCACACCGCAAAGGCAAAGGCCGCACAAAAGCACCTTTTATTCATTCACCCTCCTGACCCAGCCCTTTTATTTCATCTGTGCAAATGACAGAAAGAAAGGCAGTATTTCTTCCTCAGACAATGCTTCTTGCATCCTTGAAATCAACCAGTGCTGCATTTTGTGAGCACCAAGAGGCAGAAAATGTCCCAGGGGCCCCACACTCAACATGCTCAGCTCTCTGTACCTGATTCATCACACCAGGGCAGACGGTGACATGCAGCATCTCTGCATCCCTATTTTGCGGTGGTAGAAACTCAGGCCTCCTGCAGAGTGAGACAGGCACCCAGCAGGCTGAGCAAATCCCTGAGATGTGGAGCCTTTAGGGAGAGGACCCAGGATCCCAGTCTCGGCTACTTCCCATCACCGCTGGAGAAGTAAAGAAAGGGGAGGTCCCCTTAGGCCTGAGTGTAATCATCGCACTTGGGGTGTGGGCAGCAGGGGGGCCATTCAACTGCCTTAGGCCTTGGAGCCAGACAGACCCCAACCCGCCTCACAGCATGGGCCTGGGAGGGGCTTTCTCGGAGCACCTTTGGCATACAAGTCCGGGGCATCATTCACATTGTGGTCATGGGAGCCACAGCCCAAGGCTGTGGTCCTGGGAGTTCTGTGGCTGGAGGGGCTGAAGGAAACTGGCATTGTCAGGACCCCTCTGAAAAGGAACTCAGCCCAATTCCCAGTCCTTGGCTTTTTCTTTTCCAAAAGCCAAGGACTGAGTATGTGTTATGTTCCTTGAGGGAAGCTTACAGAAGCCCAGCCAAAAGCTTCTTTCTTGGACTCTTCATTCCAGGGCCAATGGGTTGAAGCAGAATTCAGTCCCCTGTGGCTTTAGCAATCTCAAATCTCCTGTGTTGATGAGCACTGATGGGGCAGCTGGACTGTGGATGGATGTGGTGAAACCTAAACATGAGGCGGTCTGTGGGCCCAGAATGAGGATTCGTATGTGTTGAGCATCCCCTGTGGTGCTGTGAGGTGGGGTGGGCGGGAGCTTGCAGCCCTCTGGGAATGACACTGGAGCAGGGCAGGAGGCTGTGTTCCTTGGTCAGCAAGAACAGCCAACTCAGGGAATTCCAAGACCTCTCCCAAGCAAGATGGGAGTCAAGGGTCTGCACAGGAGGCAGCGTGGGCCTGAAGGAAGAGGGGAAGCTAGGGCTCAGTCAGGAAAGAACCCTGTTCCTTTCTTTTCTTTTTTTTTCTGTTTTGAGACAGGGTCTCACTCCATTGCCCCGGCTGGAGTGCAATGGTGCTATCTTGGCTCACTACAACCTCCACCTCCCAGACTCAAGCAATCTTCCCCCCTCTGCCTCCCAAGTAGCTGGGACCACAGGCATGCACCACCACACCTGGATAATTTCTTTTTGTTGTTTTTGTAGAGACAGGGTTTCATCAAACTCCTGGGTCTCCAGTGATCCATTTGCCTTGGCCTCCCAAAGTGCTGGGACAAGGATGCTGGGATTACAGGCATAAGCCACCATGCTGGGCCTCCCTGTTTCTTAAAGAACCAGGAAGATGAGTGAGTAGTGCTGGCAGGGGAGCCACAGCCAGGGCCAGCCGGCCAGATGGGGAAGGAGCAGCAAGGGGCTGACGAGGGCCACCGCCAAGGCCAGGCTTGCAGGGTCACAGGAGGATGTGCGCTATAACTCCCATGTCTACATTTAGTTTGAGACTCAGAATTCCACTACATGGCCACGCTGAAAAAAATAAGGGTTTCTCTGCTTCCCAATTATTAAAAAATAAAAACTGTTGAGTGAGCCGGGCGCGGTGGCTCACGCCTGTAATCCCAGCACTCTGGGAGGCCGAGACGGGTGGATCACGAGGTCAAGAGATCGAGACCATCCTGGTCAACATGGTGAAACCCCGTCTCTCCTAAAAATACAAAAATTCAGCTGGGCATGGTGGCGTGTGCCTGTAATCCCCGCTACTCAGGAGGCTGAGGCAGGAGAATTGCCTGAACCCAGGAGGCGGAGGTTGTGGTGAGCCGAGATTGCGCCATTGCACTCCAGCCTGGGTAACAAGAGCGAAACTCCGTCTCAAAAAAAAAAAACAAAAAAAACAAAAAAAACAGTTGAGTGGTTTAGAACTGATGGAGAGTGCAGTGCCACAGTGGGAGACGCAGGCGGGGGCTTGAGCAGGGGAGCCTCCAGCAGGAGAATAAAGGAGGCCAAGCCGGAAGCCCCAGGGGGCAACTGTGAAGGAGGATCCCCTTCCCTTCACCAAGCTGAAGACAGCAGACTGAATCCCCAGCCTTCAGAAGGAAACAGCCAGGGAACCTCCGTAAAGGAGCTGCCTTGCTCTCCAGGAAAAGGGAGAAATCATAAAATTGCTTCTGGTCACCTGCCCCATCCCTGCCCTTCTTGGTACCACCATCCCTACTGCTGGTGGAGCCTAAAGAATGGGTTTCTTTTTTTCCACTTTCTCTTAATTTTTTCACCTCCTCCAAAGAGGCTTTTCTATTGAAACTTAATAATTGGGAAGCAAAGAAACTTATTTTTTTCAGAAATCTCTCCGATTCCTTGGGGGGAAGGGGAGGGGATAGCCAAAACAACTTTAAAAAAAAAGTTGTAGGACTTCAGTGGGTGCTTTCAAGACTGAAAATAAAGCTACCATAATTAAGACAGTGCAGTGGTAGCATAAGAATAGACATACAGATTGACTGAACAAAAAGAGAAGCTAGAAATAGATCCATACATATATCACGAATTGACCCTTGGTAAAAGTACCAAGATCATTCAAAAAGGAATGATAAACTTTTCTATTTTATTTTATTTTATTTTTTTAAGAGACGGGGTCTCGCTATGTTGCCCAGGCTGGAGTGCAGTGATTATTCACAGGCACAATCCCACTACTGATCAGCACAGGAGTTTTGACCTGCTCCGTTTCTGACCCGGGCCGATTCACCCCTCCTTAGGCAACCTGGTGGTGCCTGCTCCTGAGAGGTCACCATATTGATGCTGAACTTAGTGCGGACACCAGATCGGCATAGCACACTACAGCCCAGAACTCCTCGGCTCAAGTGATCCTCCCACCTCAGCCTCCTGGGTAGCTGGGACTACAGGCATATGCCACTGCACCCAGCAGGAATGGTAAACTTTTTAACAGATAATGTTGAAACAACTGGATATCCAGATGCAAAAAAATGGACTTCAATCTATGCCTTCTATCATACATAAAAATTAATAAAATAGAGCACAGACCTAAAATAACAGATACAACTGTAACACTTCTCAAAGAAAATATAGAAGGTAATATGTGGCTTTAGGATATGCAAAGATTTCTTAGATAGAACTAGAAAGCACAAACCATGAAAGAAAAAAACTGCTAAGTTAGACTTCATCAAAATGAAAAAAGCACATCAATTTTTCTCTTTGGAAGATACTGTCAAGAAAAATGAAAAACCCTTACAACTCAATAATAAAAGACAAACAACCTGGTAGGAAAATGTACAAGAGATTTGAACAGACACTTCACCAAAGGAAATATACTAAGGACAAATAAGCACATGCAGATGCTCAACATCACTAGTCATTAGGGAATATTAAAACCACAAGGAGATATCATTACACATGCACTAGAATGACTAAAACTTATGTCTGACAGTATCAAGTGTTGACAAGGGCACAGAGCACCTAGAACTCTCATATATCTCTGAAAGGAATGCAAATAGTGCCACACTTTGGAAAACAGCCTTGCAGTTTCGTCTAAAGTTAAATATACATTTACCACATGCCCTTCCAATTGCATTCCTAGCTATTTACTCAAGACAAATAAAAAGTTATGCTAACACAAAATTATTCATATATTTAAAAAAAAAACAGAAATAGGCCGGGCGTGGTGGCTCATGCCTGTAATCCTAGCACTTTGGCAGGCTGAGGTGGGTAGATCACCTGAGGTCGGCCAGGAATTCAAGACCAGCCTGGCCATCATAGTGAAACCCCATCTTTAAAAATAATAATAATAATAAAAATAATAATAGTAATAATGTAAATGTCCACTAACTGGCAAATGGATAAACAAATTAAGGTATGTCCATACAACACAGTACTATTCAGCAGTAAAAAGGAAAAAAGTTACTGATACGTCAACGAACATGGATGAATTTCATAAACGTTGTATTAAATGAAGGAAACGAGACACAAAAGACTCCATATTGTATGATTCCACTGATATAATATTCTAGAAAAGGCACAACTATATTGACAGAAAGAAGTAAGTTCGGCAATGCAGGAAGGAAGGGATTAACTGTAAAAGGGAAGAAAAGGTCACTTGGGTGATGAAAATGTTCTGATCTTGATTGAGATAGCTGTTACACAACTGTGATTTTTTAAAAACTCATCGAGTTATACATTTAAAATGGCTAAATTTTATTGTATCTAATTTTAGCTTAATCCAACTGATTTTTAAAAAGAAAAAGACCCAAATCTTTTTCTCTCCCTTCTCATTTCTTGCTACTTTATCAAGAGGCTTTAGAATAATTTCCTTTCTAATTTCCCTTCACTCATTTCCCCCAGATCACCTAATGATGAATCAATCCCCTTCCAAGTAGCAGAAAAAGACACTCTATTTTTCCTTCCTTTCAACTGCTAGATTGTATTTTCAGAGAGTAGATGGTTCATCGCTGAGCCAAAGGAGCCCAGGGGGCCAGAAACTGAGCAATGAGAAAATGTGGGGTGGGGATGGTCGAATGGGGGAACTTGGGGCCTGAGCCTAAGAGCTGAGAGTCCGTGGAAAGTGTGACAGAAACAGCTCTGGGCTGGAGATGCAGACGCAGCCCCAACTCTCTGCTCGCCTTTGGGAGGGTCAGGTCATGGTAAACAAGGCTCCTACACCTGCGTTGTTTATTTTACCGAACTGTGGGGATTCATATTCAAGTTACACTTGAATATGAAACTGCCTTGAGAGAAACATCATAAACCCTGCACAGATGCAAAATCTTATAATGAATATTACCGACATTATAAGTCTTTGCTACTGAGAAACTCAGCAACCACAATTCTCTCGCAAATAGAGCCCTATCAGGGTGCCGTCTTGACTTCCTTCTTTCTGGTCCCCACTTTTTCCTCCAGGCCTGGGGACTGTGGAGGGAGCAGTGGATTTTCTTTGCCCATTGGTGCCAGCTACCACTGCACAGTCTTCCACAGAGAGCTTTGGGAAAATATAAATAAGGCAAGGAAGTACAGCTGTTTCAGCAGCTGGGGCCAAAGGCAATAGAAAACAATGGCCTGTTGGAATCCAGACCCAGGCCAGCCAACCAGGGTCAGGTTCTGCCCCAAGCCTACCGGAGGCTGTAATCTCCACCGGGACCTCCTACTCTCCAGGACTCGCTTCTCTTTGATTTTCTGCTTACTTTCCTTTGGGAGTGCTTTGAAGGTTTTTTAGTCCATGCCTCTGCCATCAAGGAAAAGGATAACAGAGTCCTAGGGAAACAGTGACCTGCCCTTTTTTTATTCAGTGAGGTTTTTCCTGAAAACACACTGCACATTCTTCAGATGTTCACACAAAGAGTATGAGCTTGGTCTTGAAGTAACCGAGCACTCCAAAGAGCCCCAGTGCCCCACTAGCTGCTGCAGGGACCATATTAAAGTCAAGTGGGAAATGGAGAAGACAGAGCATAGAACCTTCCATTCAACTAACAAAGCTCTGATTTGGGCAGCTTTATGTCTTAGGAATGCCTGTTAGGTTTAATTTTGAAAAAATAAGTTTCCTTTTTTAAGAAACAGTTGAGAAAACACGCTTCTAACCTCAAGCCCTCCTGCAACTACTGACGCCAGCTCTGCCGTGCCCAGTCGTGCTGGCCTTAGAGAGGCACTGCCTGCCCCTCCCTGCAAGGGCCCACCTTAGTGCTCCTTTTTATGAAGCCTGTGGGAATCTTTCCTGAGGAATCCTACTACCTAACCGCACTTATACAACAAAACTACTTTCAAGGACTGTATAAGGATGACATGAGTTAAAACACGTCTAAAGCCCTTACAACAACGTGGTTTAATATGTGGTAGCTGTTATGAATGTGTCCTGCTTTGACACCTGTGATCTCAGGGAAGAGGTGTTTGCCTTCTCTCCAAGGCTTATCAGTCTTTATCCCCTTTCCTCCCCCACTGGTCCTCGATGTCATTACTTTCATAGGCCTTTTATCTTCAGCATACAAACATGCTCAAATCTCTCATCCTACCATCATGATTACTCCCTACAACTCTTCACTGGTTACAATTTCCTTTCCTTCTGCAGCCAGTCTTCCAGAAAGAGTTGTCTGCTCATGTGAGCTTCCTTTCACCTTGATCTCTTGCCAGCTTGCTGTCATCTGGGTTCTTCCCCCAGAGGCCTAGCAGAATTTTGCCTAGGGAGGTCCCTAGTGATCTCCTGGTTGCCAAATCTAAGAACTTCTCAGTGTCTGACTTCACTTTTCTGTAGTATACATTGGCCCAAATTTCCAATTTGAAACACTCCCTCCTTTGACTTTCAGAGAAATGTTCTGCCCTGGTTTTCCTAGTACTCTTTTTGCATGGTGATGAGAGGAAATCAGCCTCCATGCTGGGAGGAAGCCCAAATGACTCCATGGAGAGTCATTCATGGAAAGCCAGCCGCAGCTTGACAGCAGCTTGATGACCATGCTGATAATGAACCTCCAGCCTCTGAGCGCCTCTAGCAGATACCATGCAGAAAAGAAAAAAGCTGTCCCCAGTAAGTTCTGCCAAAATTGTAGATTTCTGAGCGAAACAGAGACCTGTTTTGTTATTTTAAGTTTTGAGGTAGCTCTCACGGCATGTTGTTGGTTATTTGTCTCTGGTCCTGGGAGTGAGACTGCACGGAGCTGAAAGGGAGCCACGAATACTCACGGGAAGGAATTTCGTGGAGGCCCCTTCTCAGACCACAGGAGAGAGCACAATTTCACGGAGAGCCAGCAGGCCTTCGCAAATCTAAGGATCTAAGGATCTGGGAAGACCTGCATGGCATCTTTGCCTTTCTAAGAGATGGCTGTGGAACCACAGGCAGGTTATTTGATCTTCTTCAGCCTTGGGCTCCTAAACTGCAAAAGGGAGGTCATACAAGAAATGACCTTACCAGTTTGTTGTGACGGTCAAACAAGATACCTGTGTGTGCTTAGTACAATACCTGGCACAGAGCAGGCACAAAAGAAAATGCTGGGTCAGGCGCGGTGGCTCACGCCTGTAATCCCAGCACTTTGGGAGGCCGAGGCGGGTGGATCATGAGGTCAAGAGATCAAGACCATCCTGGTCAACATGGTGAAACCCCGTCTCTACTAAAAATACAAAAAATCAGCTGGGCATGGTGGCGCGTGCCTGTAATCCCAACTACTCAGGAGGCTGAGGCAGGAGAATTGCCTGAACCCAGGAGGCGGAGGTTGTGGTGAGCCGAGATTTTGCCATTGCGCTCCAGCCTGGGTAACAAGAGCGAAACTCCGACTCAAAAAAAAAAAAAAAAAAAAAAAAATGCTTGTCCTAGGCCGTGCAGTGATATGGGACAGCCAAGAGCTGTCTGGAGTTCAAAGTCCATCTTTGCCATTTTCCTGTTAATATCTTGGCCTGCCTGAGCTCAGTTTCTTTACCTGTAAAATAAGATACTGATAACATCTATCTTGAAGGGTTACTGTGATGAGTAAATGAGCTGAGAGATCTGAAATGCTTAGCTCTGAACCTGGCCCAGTTACTATGCCCTCACTGTCCCAGACCCGATCACTGCACTCTCGAAAGCCTCACAGTCACATCATGGGGACAGCAGAGCTTGTATCCATGCCACCCGGTTACAGTTAGGGAACAGGCTAAAGGTGATGGCCGTCTCAGCCAGAGATCCCAGGCTTCTCCAAAATCCAGACACCCAGAATCT
Organism: Sapajus apella; assembly: GCF_009761245.1. Classification (NCBI taxonomy): domain Eukaryota; kingdom Metazoa; phylum Chordata; class Mammalia; order Primates; family Cebidae; genus Sapajus; species Sapajus apella. The sequence continues at coordinate 1,351,248 of NW_022437026.1, read as the reverse complement.
GCCCAGCCTTTGCAGTCCAGTGCCAAAGACATTCTCCTACAAAGCTTTCCCTTGTTTGTTTTGTGTTCACCCCCAGCCCTGCTGGCCTCTGCCCCGCCTAGGCCACAAGTGCCCACCTCTGAGTTCCTTCATCAACTTCCCTGAGACACCAGTGGAATGCAGCATCAATGTTTTCCATGCTGTATCACTGATGTTTATATGCATGTTGTATTTTCCTATACTAGAATGAGTTTTCCAGAATCAGGCCTGTGACCACTTCATCTCTACATCCAGTACAGAACATAGCCTGGCACATGGCTTACAGCAGAAATGGTCTGTTGACTGAATGTGTGAATAAATCCCGATTCCTAAGGGTGCTGGGGAGAAATGGGGGATTAAGCATGCACATATATGAAACATGCCCATGCATGGGAACAAAAGCACGAATACATGCTAGAGACACAGATCTACTCATCACTATCAACACATGCTCAAGGCAGTATAACACCTCTACTTGATCCTCATTTTACAGATGAGGAGGCTCAGAGAGTCTAAGAAATTTGCTCAGTCTCACAGCCTCAGCATCTACCTGGCAGTCTTGGGGGAGCTCAACTCAGAACAGGAAGCCCAGGCTGTAACTGGAGCATACCAGGAGGCCCTATCCTCCTTTTCAGCTGTGCTCACCCTCCCAATCAGCCCAGCCACGGAACAGCGGGAGCTTCCTCTCGGTCCTGGAGCTCCATGCCACCATCTCTCTTTCTGCCAGCAATGCCAGAGCCATTTGGCTGCCCAGCTCCAGGCCTAGCTCTTTGAACTCCAGCAGACTTTGTAGGGAGCCAAGAGGGCTCCCAGTGCCAGGTGTGGCAGCACGGCATGAACTGTAGAGCTGGGCCCGTGGCTGCAACCTGCCAGCTTCCCTCACAAGAGATCTCTGTATTACCTGGCAGACGGGTGCCTGGCAGCTAGACAAGGCCAGCTCGAGAGGACGGATCAAGGCCATCGGGCCTCTGCCAGCCTCTGAGGCTGCTCTGCACCAAGTCCTGCCTCACAGCGCCAGGGCAGCACAACTCCACAGCGTTCCTAACCCAGGCTTAGTCAGCTGTGGGCACGCAGTGCTTCTCCGGAATGGTGAAGGCCACTCCTGGCCAATAGCAACGCTGCATTTATGCATGTTTCTGATTTATAAAAATTTCTGAACATCCTAAGAATAATCCCACAGAAAAATAGAATACGAGTGCTAATTAATGTCACTATTATTATTCATGCCATTTGAGGCTAAGGGAGGTCTGGCTTTCCCTGCTGCACACTGCCTCTGGCACCCATTCTCACTGCACTCTGTGGCCCCCAGCATCCGCAGAGAAGGTGACCTCTGGGCTGTGGGTGGAAGAGCCTTGATCTTGCCCTTTGTAGCACAGTCAGATCTTAAAGTGTGACAGAAACATCAAAACCTACCCAGCCAATCTCCATTCCCAGAGCCTCAACTGACCTTCCAGCATAGACTGCTCAGTACCCCATTCACAGACCCACAAAAACAGCTGTGTGCTTCTGGTGAATCCGCTAAACCCAAACCTCAACATATCCATACACACCTGCTTGGGTGCACAAAGATGTGTACACACACATACACCCGTGCCTCTTGGTGCATATACATATATATGCATGCTTCACTTCATGCACTCATTCAGAGCTCTTATAACAATGCCCATAGGTCCTAAATAAACTCCCCAAACCCACGCACACACCATCCTGCACACACACTCCTGGATTCGTAAATGCATACATACACACATACATATTCCTACGTACAACCTTGCCTGTGCACACGAGTGCATGCATACACACACACGCAGAGCTGAGAACAAGAATATTTTATCCGCTATGTGAACCCTCCTGACCATATGGGCCATGCAGGGATGTGATGTCCATGGGGACCTGTAAACCATCCATCTTGTAGCTACACGTGGGTGGTACTCTGCTAGTCATCAAACCCAGTCCTGCCAGGCTGGACACTGAGATGAGGGGGCCACGGGCCAAATTCAGAGCTGCAGCAACACGAACAACTGTCATATGGGCATGACGCCACCAGCTTTTCTGTTCCTGAACAATGGTCTATGTCCCAGATTAGGCTTTGCCTGAGGGAAGCACTTCCCATACCACAGGGGACTCCTCTTACAGGGAGGACAGCTATGCCAGGGTGTAAAGGCTTGCATGTGAATCCTGAAGATGCCACTTTAGCTGTGTGACCTTGGGTGGATCCCTCAACCTCTCTGAGCCTCAGTTACTGCCTCTGTGAAGTAGGGATTGTAATACCTTCCCATCAGTATCAAGTGGATAAATGAGATAGATAACAAATGCACATGAACGCCGAGCACATAGCAGAAATCAAGTATGTGGATGGTGAAAGGAAGGCTGGACAAATGAGTGCACACCGAATCAATGTGCACCGCGCTCCAGGACTGACACTGCACACCGAATCAATGTGCACCGCGCTCCGGGACTGACACTGCACACCGAATCAATGTGCACCGCGCTCCAGGACTGACACTGCACACCGAATCAATGTGCACCGCGCTCCGGGACTGACACTGCACACCGAATCAATGTGCACCGCGCTCCAGGACTGACGAGTGCACACCGAATCAATGTGCACCGCGCTCCGGGACTGACGAGTGCACACCGAATCAATGTGCACCGTGCTCCAGGACTTGCTGCTGAACTGCTCTCCTTTCTCGACCCTTTGAACCCCCAGACTCTGTTTTCTATCATAGACCACATCATTCCACTGCTCAAAGGCCCCCCACCCCGCCTTCCCGTCAACCTCCTTCTCCACAAGCTCCTCAGAATGCCCATTGTGATGCCATCTCCACTCCCTGTCTCTCTCCTTCCTCTCTTGCTCCCCTCTGGCCACCCTTCCATCATCTTCTGTTCTTCGAACACATGCCTTTCTTCTAGCCCCAGGGCCTTTACACGGAAGGCTTTCCCCTCAGAGGTCTTCATGTGCTCTGTTTTATTTCATCTCTCTGCTCAGATGCCACACCCTAAGTGAGGACTTCTCTTTAGAGCTATCCCCCTCGAGCCACCCCCTTACTTTTCTTCTAGTCCTTGGGAATTTCTGTTATACATGTGTGAATTTTCTTGTTACATATCTGCCTTCTCCTCTTGAATGGGAGCTCCGTGATGGCAGGGGCTTTGTTTGGCTTGTTCACTGCGAATCCCTGTGCCTACAGCAGAGCCTGACATGCAGTAGGTGCTCAACAAATACTTGCAAAATAAATGTATACATATGACTCTTGCCTTTGAGGAACCTAAACAGAATTTCTCATCCCTAAATGACGATGCCACACTCTGCTCCTCTCCTCTCCTTTCTCCTGCACAGCCCAGCTCATCACATTTTAATTTTTTCCCCAGCCTCAGCCAGCCTGATGACTCATAGCACCGGTGTGAACGCTGGTGTACGTGCTGATGAGTGAGTGCCCAGGTTGATCGATCCTAATGCTTTTCCAGCAGGGAGCTGCCTCAGAACCTCCTGAGAGCCTCACTGCAAGCATTCGTGGCTGCCTTCTTTCCCCTAAACCCTGCTGAACAAGTCTCCAGTGCTGAGGCTGGGCCAAGTGGATTTGGAAAAGACTTCTGGAGATTTGGATGCATGTTAGTGCAGTTATCTGCAGGAATGCCATGGAGAATAGAAGCTAGGAGCACTGCCTGTCAGGGTCACATTGGCTGAGTGTGAATCTGTACAAGCAGCCTCATGTTGCTTGGAATGTAGAATGGAGCCTGGCTCAGGAAGCTGTTATGAGGACACATTGAGAGAAAGTTTGCGAAGTGCTTAACACAGTGCTTCACTCATAGTAAGTGCATGGTCAATGTTAGCTGTCATTAAATGATGACTTTCCTCCAGGAGTGATGTGGGCCTTCTCAGTTTCCCTGTAGGGGTTAGGGCAGGGCCTTGGCTGTGGTGAATGGTCAACATGTGTAGTCAGCTGACATGCTGCTGAAGCAAACATGCTATGACCTCTCCCATCTGAAAGAACAGTCCTCATGAACTCAACTTGACCCCTCCAGCTGTCACCCCATTTCTTGGCTTCTCTTTGTAGCAAAACTCATCAGAATAGTAGTATAGACTGACTCACTTTCTACAATTCTTCCTATTCTGTCATCTTTTACACATTTTATTAGGGAAATTTTCAAACATATATTTTGCCAGTCTTCTCCTTCCCAACTTTTTTGCTGGAGTATTATAAAGCATGCCTCAGAAATATCATTTCACCCACAATGTATCCCTCTAACAAGTAAGAACTTTAAAAAGATATGAGTATCATCATCACACCTAACTGAATTAACAGTTCTCTAACATCACCTAATATTTTATGTTCAAGTTTCCCCAACTGTCTTAAAAATGTCTAGTTCCAATCGCTTTGGCTAAATCAAGCCTGATCAAGGGTCCACACGTTACATCTGGTTGATTTGTCTCTAAAGTCTCTTCTCTCTTCTCTCTCAAACCCACTATCAAGCCTCCACACCCACTGCACTGCCAAGACCACACTTTTCAAGGTCACCAATTACCTGAATGTTGCTAAAGTGAATGAACAATTTTCAGTCTGCATCCACCATGTTTCAGCCGCTGTTGAAACGCTCTTTGCCAGAACACTAGGTGCTTCTCCTGGCTCTTCTCCTCCCTCTGGGTGCTCCTTCTCAGCCCCCATGCCCACCTTTCAGCACTGCGTGCATCACAGATCTGCCCTGGGCCTCCTTCATCTTCTGGTCATACTCCTTGGTGGCGTGGCCCAGTCTCAAGGCTTTAAAAGCGTCCGTAAGTTATACTTTCAGGCCACACCTAATGCCTTCTGTGCATCTCCTCTCAAATGTCTAGTAGCTGTCTCAAACACTATTTGTCAAATGCTCAGCCCTTACTCATCCCCCATGGACTTCTCCATCCCATCCTTCCAATAGCTTTGGCCCGAAACCTTGAACTCATCCTCACTCCTCTTTGTCCCACACCCCACACTGACCCCTCAGGAAGGACGCTGTCCTGGCTGCAGATCATACTTTCATTGCTTCTACCCTGGTCCAAGCTACTAGCATCTTTTACCTGGGCTGTGTAATAACCTCCTACCTGAACTCCCTGCTTCTGTCTTTCTTTTCTCTTCAGTCTATTCTCAAGCCAGCATCCAGAGTTCCTTTTAAGCATCCTCTGCTCAAAGTCATCCACTGGTTCCTAGTTTTTCTGAAGGTAAAAGCCAAATACTTCCTAAAGGACTCCAATGCCCTCAACAAGAAACACTGGCATTTTTGGCAGGAAAACTCTTCACTGTGTGGTCTGTCCGATGCACTACAAGATGTCTGACGTGGCCCTCACCCACTGCATGCCAGAGAGTAGCAGCCTTCCTCACCCAAGCCCCATCAGCCATTGTGACAACTAAGATGTCCACACACATGCTGCCTGGTGGCCCTGGAAATCCCAGCTCAGAATCTCTTACAAGATCTGCTACTCCCCTGCACCCACCTATCCTCCCCACGCCCCACCTGTCTCTCTGATTTTGCCCCAGACTCCTCTCCCTGTGCTCCCTGGGCTCCTGTCTTATTTGAACAACCTGGCACGGTCCCACCCTTGGCCTCTATGCTAGCTGTTCCTTCTGCCAGGAACGCTTGTCCCCAGACAGCCGCAGAACTCCCTCCCTCCTCCAGAACTTCGCTCAGCTGCTCTCCCCAGAGCACCCGGTTTGAAAGTGAAGACTCCTGTACTCCGGGTCTCTTCTCTGCTTTATTTTTCTCCAGAGCACTTATCTCATCAGATGCACTATAAGTTTTCATCAGTGATCTTATTTGTCTGTAGGCTTCATGGAGGAATTGGGGAGTTTTTTGTTCACTGCTGTACCCCAGGGCCTAGAATGGTAACTGGCACACAGAAGACAATAAATATTTGTTAAGTGAAAGGAAGAACACAGATGGCAGGAAAATGTATACTTACAGAAAGAAGAAAACAAGCTTCTGTAAGCCACAAGAATAAAGAATTAATTTTGTTCTTAGCAAGGACTGGTGTCTGCTCAGCCTAGGGTGGAAAGTAGGGGGTGAGGCTATAGGAACATCTATTTATTTATCAGATTGGTTCAGAAAGTCTTCCTTGGTGGGGTTTTAGGACTCCCCTTCACCTCATAATCTGGTTTTCAACCAGATTATAACACTCTGATGGTTCCGCCAAACTTGATGACTACTGACAACAAAGGGAGACCCAGGGAACAAGAATGAGCCAAGCTAGTTTTCAGACTGAGAAGCACACTCGCTGAATTGCATTTCTGCTGCAATTGACCCATGTCTGTAGGAGGCTGCAGCAGCATGTCAACTGGAGGGCAAGTTCAAATGGAGCTGCTCAGTAAGATCTGCTTCCTCTCCTCTCTGGCCCTCAGAAAGCCCATCTTAAATAATGACACAGAGACAGGCTACCCATTACTTGCCTTCCAAAACTCTTAGCAGAAAGGCCCTAGGTTCACAGCTCTACAGTGGAATATTGTGCAGCTGTTAACAAACAATGCAGGAGCTCTTTTTATACTTAATATGGAAAGATCACGAAGATACATTATTAGGGAACAAAACTCATGTTGCAGAACAGCGTACAGTATACTAGCATCTCTATAAAAAGAAATACACACTTTACCTGACTGTACATATAATACAGCTGGAAAGACATGAGAAAATGCTAGTAGAGGTTGCTGAAAGGTGTGGGGTGGGGAGGAATTTGAATGGTTAGGAAACAAGGATGGGGGAGATACTTGTCACTGTAACCTATTTTCTTTTAAATCTAGTACTATGTCAATGTATTGTCTATTTGAAAAGAAGACATCAAGCTACTCTGGAGGTTGAATTGGGAACACTGCTTGAGGCCAGGAGTTCGAGACCAGCTTGGGCAACATAGGGAGTCCTTCATCTGTACAAAAACAAAAAAATTATCCAGGTGTCCTGGTGCATGCCTGTAGTCCCAGCTACTTGGGAGGCTGAGGTGGGAGGATCACTTGAGCCCAGGAGTTTGAGGCTGCAGTGAGCAATGATTGTGCCACTGTAATTCAGCCTGGGTGACAGAGCAAGACCCCATCTCTTAAAGAAAGGAAAAGGTTGGCCGGGCGTAGTGGCTCATACCTGTAATCCCAGCACTTTGGGAGGCCGAAGCGGATCACCTGAGGTCAGGAGTTCGAGACCAGCCTGGCCAACATGATGAAACCCTGTCTCTACTAAAAATACAAAAATTAGCCGGGCATGGTGGCAGATGGCTGTAATCCCAGCTACTCGGGAGGCTGAGGCAGGAGAATCACTTGAACCAGGGAGACAGAGGTTGCAATGAGCCAAGATAGTGCCATTGCACTCCGGCTTGGGATACAAGAGTGAGACTTCATCTCGAAAAAAAGAAAGAAAGGAAACGGTGAATCACATTAAAAGCAAATTTCATTAGCAATTTTTCATATATGTTAAAAGCCACCTGCACAAGTACAGGTGGCCAGAAGCCAGAGGGCTTCGGGTGAAAAAGGCCTGAGGCTTTAGCTGACCTCATGTGCCCAAAGCTGGTCTGGGCACAGCCCCTGGGCTGCAGGGCTCACTCCCAGCTCCTGTGTTCTAGGAGAGCAGTGACCCAGAACCACCTGCAGAGCCATGAGGAACACGAAATGCCAGGATCGGGTATGCTGTCCTGAAAGCAGATGGGGGAGGGGTGTCAGTGGATAGGAAGGCAAGGAAGGGAATGATGGATATTTGCCTTCAAATATTTGAAAGGCTGTCAAATCAAAGAGGGAAGGAGTCCTGTTCCAAGCCTCCTAGAAGATGCCTGGGTCAGGGTGGGGGGTGGTAAGATCTCTCACCTTCAAAAAGCATTTTCTGCCACTGGAAGGGTTGAGCCCTCACTGCATACCAGGCACTTGGCTTGCCTGGCACTTTACTAGCATTACCTCTGAATTTTCCCAGCAATCCCAGGAGGCTGGTACTATTCGTATTCCCTGTTTTACAAACGAGAAACCTGAGGCTGTCACTGCTCAAGATCACACAGTAACGACCAAGTCGAGATTCAAAGCCAGGGCCCTACTCAGAACTATTATGCTGCACTGCAGGCTGAGGAGATCTACAGCCCTGGGAATTCTAAGACTGTGATTCCATAAAATACAAATATAAACATGGGAAGGCTAAGATAAGGTTAGGAGTTTTGTTTTTCTTTTTAGACGGAGTCTTGCTCTGTCGCACAGGGTGGAGTGCAATGGCGTGCTCATTATCCAGATTCAAGTGATTCTCCTGCCTCAGCCTCCCACGTAGCTGGGATTACAGGTGGGCGCCACCACGCCTAATTTTTGTATTTTTAGGTAGAGACGGGGGTTCACCATGTTGGTCAGGCTGGTCTCGAATTCCTGACTTCATGATCCGCCTGCCTCAGCCTCCCAAAGTGCTGGGATTACAGGCTTGAGCCACAGCGCTCGGCTAAGGCTGAGAGCTTTTAATTTTTTTCTTTTTTTTGTCGAGGTGTCTTCGGTACAAGGAAGACCAGAAAAGGTGGATGCTGAGTAGAGTTTGGACCTCGGTGACACAATCCTCATCCCTGACTCCTGTTAGCCGCCCCCGCCTCAATGTCCCCTTCTTCTCCAAGGGAATCTACTCACACCATCACACTAGCCTGGGCTGCGGCCCACAGAGGCCGGGGAGGGGCGCACATCCAGCATCCAGCACCAAGCCTGAGGGCCCGGGGAGCCCCCGGGGTCCGGCTGCTTCCCGAGCTGGCGGCTGCAGGAGCAGCGGCAGGGGGAGGTGGAGCAGCGGTGGCGGGAGGTGCCGCAGCACGGAAGCCCCCTCAGCGCCCCTTGGGCTGGAAACCCGGGAGGAGGCGGTGCCCTGCGCAGGGAGGCCCCAGACGCCGTGGGTGGGCGGCTCTGCGCAGCCAGGCTGCGTGGGAGCGGGCAGCTGCGGTGGGGAGCACCCCGCGCCGGGCGGGGGGGCGGGAGGTGGGGGGGGGCACCACAGCGCTGGGAGGAGGGGCGCCCGGGCTGCGCTTCCCTTAGCTGGTGACTCAGCAGCCGTCTTCCTCAACTGGGCAAGGCGGCGCGGCGAGGGCGGGCGCGTGGGGCGGCGGGGGCGCGTGGCTTCCCCGCGCAGAGGTGCCGGTCCTCGCCACCGCCCCTGCGAGGAAGTGCGGGGCTGGGCGCTGGGAGGGGGCGCGTGGGCCGGGAGATTCCTTCCCGCCTGCCGGCGGTTCGCCACCCCGCCCACGCAGGCGTTATCCCGACTCCGCGTTCCCTCCCCGCGGAGGAGCCGGGGGAGCGCGCGCAGAGGAGGAAGGGCTTTCCCCAGGCTGGCCCGGCAAGGGTTGGGGGCGGAGGGACGGAGGGGACACCCGAGGGAGGGCACCTGCACCCAAACCCTCCCCTCCTGCTGCTCTCGGGTTTTACACATTCATGGCCGGAGGGAGCCCGATGGAGATTTCTAGTTTTAGATCTGGAAATCCTTGCAGAATTCACCTCGTTCTGCCCCAGTGCCCCCGGGGCTCTGCCACCTTTTGTTCTTGAAAGGGACAGCGCACCATATCCTGAGAGTCCTTCCTGTGGCTCTTGTCATTTAGAAGCCTTTCTTCATATCTAAGCTAGGTCCTTCCTGAGGCAGTTACCCCCAGACGGCTCTGCTTTGCCAGACTTGGCCCTCTGGTAGAGGGAGCAAGAAAGAGGATCAAGAATGTCCCCACTGAGCAGGAGGGGAAATCGAGGCCCAGCGAACGGGAGGGGTTTGCCCCAAGCTTATTGTGGGGTATGTGAGAGAGGTGCTGACCTCAGGACTCAGGAGCTCTGGCTTCTAGGTCAGAGTCCAGCTGCTTGAAAAGATAGTATTCCTCTCTAGTGCTGCCCGCTGCAGTGTCTCCGCCTGTCTCTGGAAATCCCTTTGACCTTTTCTGATGGATTCGTATATGTTAAGTAGCATCATGAATATCAGAGATGCCAGATGATGCCCGTTAGGAAGCATCCAGGGTAAAGACCAGGTTATGCACAGGAAACACGGAGGCTGGACCCAAGCAGGAAATTCCCGCCAGCGTTGCAGAGTTTTTGTTGCTGTTGTTTTTAAATGATCCTTGGTTGAATTGATGCATTGAATGAAAATTGTGGTAGATAGGAATCAATCAACAAGGAAGAAATGGTGGAATTCCCTTGTCTCTCTGCCTGGGATGAGGAATGCATTCCTGATTGGAGGCAGGTGGTTGGCTGGTTTGACCTGGTGCATCCAAAGTCCTGAGAGGTCATTGGCGCCAGGCCCTGGCCGCGTCTAGGCTAAGATACCCTTCAGGGAAAATCACACAACGCTTTCTGTGTGTCTCACTGCCCCATACCTGGGCTTCCATCCCTGCACCTCTCCCCTTCCACACAGCCTTCTTCCTAGGAGCTTGCTCCTCAGGGGCCTGGTCTCCTGCATGCTGCAGATGGAGTGGGTATGGAGGTGTGGTAGACTTGCTCCGTTCTACAGAGGGGAAGACCCAGGAGGATCTGGCTAGCCAATGGAGATGAAACACTTCATGCAGAAAAAGGAAAAGGAACCGGGAGTGCTGATGGTGTGCCCAGGCCAGGGGGCACTGGGAGATACAGAAATCAAGCTATTCTGAGCTTTGCTGTGAGGCCTGTGCATCTTTAGTATGATGTGGGTTGTCCTCCAACTCCCCTAGCCCGTCAGTAACACACAGTTGGCCATGCAGAGTCGTGCCCTCTCAGGCCCACAAACACCTCCGCACCACCTGCTCACCCTCTCGTCAGGGTATTGATACTTCCCTGAACAGAGCTGATCTTGCCTGGTTGAGAAATAGGAGTAAGGGGCCTGGAACCTAGGTGCTGGTTCATGATCCCAGAATCCAGCCCTTTCCTCTCTTTTCCCCCAGAGATATGGCCACAATGCAAGCTTCCTTTCCCTCCTGCCTTCATAAGCCCATTGCCCATTTCTCACTTCGCCTGTCGACAAGGCTGGGTGTCTCTCTCTCTCTCTCTCTCTCTCTCTCTCTCTCTGTGTGTGTGTGTGTGTGTGTGTGTGTGTGTGTGTGATGAAATTCTCACTCCAGAGTTTTGTTCTTAAGACAGCTTCCCAGGCTGACAGACTGGTCAGGGGCTGTGGGCAGAGAGGGCTCTCCCTGCTCATGACTAGGATTGGGATGGGTCCTGTTAGTTGCCGGGGGCAGTCTTCCCCTCACCCCTCATCTGTCTCACACCCCAATCAGCCTGAAGACCTGAGCCTGAGTCCAGCTTTCCACGTGGGCTCAGCTGCAGGACAGTGAGCTGTGCTGTTGGGCCCAAGAACAGCTCCTCAGGGGCCTCCCTTCTGTGCAGCTCTTCCTCAGCCCTGATACCACAACCCACCCCCACTCAACAATCCATGAGCCTGCCTGGACCCTACAGACTGAGGGTTTATTTATTCAACCAGTATTTATCATGCATCTTCAAGGTATTGAGTTTGACTCTCATATTCTATTCCCTGCAGGCTCATGTGACACCAACCTCTACTGCCTGCTGGCTCTTCCTGCCCACATCTTCCTGCCCCATAGCAAACCCCAACAGAGTCATGTGACATTTCAACATCCAAAACATTATTTAAGATCCTAGAAAGGAGAAAACAAGCTTATCACACATGATGCTCTTTAACTTCCTGCTTTATGACTTCCACACGTGAAATTCATTGGGAAAGTATCCCTTCTACAGCCCAAATACTTACTATTCCATGACAAGTCAGTGGAAGTGCCCCATGTCCTTCCCCTTTCCTTATCAGGACCAAACAAGGCAATTCCAATTCTCTGCAAAGTTTAGTGGAGCTAAAAATACACTTGGACTCTGAAGCGCCTCCCTCATGAGCCCTTCAACTCCTTAGCGGCGTAGTGCTCTGGCCTTTAGTTAACCAGAGCTACCACAATATCCTCCCCTCTTACCAAATCCTGCTCTGGGAAATTGCTCAAATAAACTCTTTCACACTAAACGTGTAAAATACTGAGAAGGCTAAATGTGTTGATTTTTTCCTGTCCTAGGAGAATTTGCGTTTAAACAAGGAGGATACCCAGAGTCATCTCCGATTGTGGAATTATTGGCATAGTTGAGATATTCTGAAAGGCAGAATATGTGCTATCCCTGGAGTTACAGGACTGGCTTTAAGTTTGGCCCTGCACACCCGTGAAGCAGCCCTGACTGGGTTTTTTGGTCTGTCATCACATAATGTCGAGAGCAGTGAAAGAAGAGTTAAAAGAATTTGAGCTCTAAACCTAGTTCTACCACTAACTAGTTTGGAAGCAACAGTCACTTCTTTCTTAGGCCTTACTTTTCCCATTTGCCAAATGAGAAGTTTTAACCTTAAAGAATCCTTCTAGCTCTGATGTTTGCTTAACTCCCCAAAGGGTCTAGCAGACCCTGGCCCAGCTCCTAAAGGCCTCTAGCCCCTGGAGCTTTGGCTTGGAGGGAATGGTCTGATGCCAGCACAGAGCATGGGGCCCTTCTCTGGGCAGGGAGTGGGACAGGCTGCCCATATGCCCTCTGTCCACAGCAGCCTGCCTGCCAGGGAGGAAAGGTGCTGCTCGGCACACACACCGGTCTTGAAGAGTTACATAACCCACGCAGATCCCTTATTCCAACCAAACAGCAACAGCAAAATAGTCTGTCGTCCACCCCCACCCCAGCACACACACACACATTAGCAGTCTTTGCCTGTGGTGGCCTCATCGTCCACCCTGGAAGAGAATTTTAGAAGCCCACCATCTTTTCTTTTTCATTTGTTTTAGTTTTCCTGAAAGATATCTCATCTAAGAAAAGTCTTTAAGAGAAGAAAACCAATAACCATGCATTGGGCCTCTTAGTCCCTCCCTGCTGTTCTTTTCAGCTTTCTGACCTCAGAGTCCTGAAAAGTGAAGATCTATCTTCCATCCCCAGGAAGGAAAAATTTGGAGAAATGGATTCAGCTTCCATTCCACAGAAGTGAGAAGCACTTCCTGGATTCAAACGCCATTTCCTTCACTCTCCATTTTTGTCCTTGACAAGTCAGTGTACCTTCTCCTAGATGAGACTATGATTTTCTTAATTAGGAAATAGGGGTGGTATTCTTACTGTGGGGCATCAGGTGATAATTCAGATCTCTTTGATGTCCTTAAGAGAAGTGCAAATAATCTTAAAATGCAACAGAAGAGGTTTAAGTTGGGCTGAAAGAAGACTTTGCCAGCTAGAAAGTTGTGAGACAGCATTGCAGATCACTGAGGGATGGTGGATTTGTCCTGCCTGGCTGCTTTTCAAGGTAGGCTCAATACTCCTGTGTCTGGAATGGCTTGGGTGCACATGGCCAGAGGCAGAGGGTAAATGAGAAAGGGGCACATGTAGAAAGGTGGCTTGGCAGTATAGAAGAAACCCTGAACCCTGCATTCTAGTCTGTCACTGTCATCTGACAACAGATGAACCTCTTATCTTTCTTGGACCCTGGTTTCTTTTTCTTTTTTTGGTCAGGAGTAGATGGAGTCTTGCTATGTCACCCAGACTGGAGTGCAATGGCGCAATCTCGGCTCATTGCAACCTCCGCCTCCCTGATTCAAGCGATTCTTCTGCCTCAGCCTCTTGAGTAGCTGGGACTACAGGCCACCACACCCAACTAATTTTGTATTTTTAGTAGTGACGGGGTTTCACCATGTTGGCCAGGCTGGTCTTGAACTCCTGACCTCAACTGATCTGCCTGTCCTGGTCTCTTTATCCGTAGAAATACTGTAATGTATTGAACACTTACTATGTGCCCCAAACAGTACTAAATAAATGATATTATGTAATTTTTAAAACTTTACAACCAGTCTTTAAAGTAAGTATTTTCCTCATTTTATAAGTGGAAAAAGAGAGGCCAAAAGAAAGTAAACAGTGAAGGTGAGGTCTCACAGCTGTGGGGTACCGGGATTTCTCCCCAGGTATGCCTGCCCAAAGCTCATGTTCTCAATCACCTAGATCTTGGACACTGTGTGATCCAGTGGCTACCTGAAGTTCCTTTCAGCCTGAAAGATTTAGCTTTGCCCTTGCCTTACTCCTGATTCCCTTTCTTTTTGTTAATGCCCTCATTGACTGAAATGAAGATGACCACTCCCTTTTTCCATGAAAATAAGGTACCCTTTGCAGCGTTTGCAGGAACCTGCATTTTGTGCTTTTCCAGAAGCAGAGGAGGAAGTTGCTGCAGTGGCCCAAGCCTTGGAAATCCTGCCAAACGGCCTCACATTTGAGAATCTGCCAGGTACAGTGAGAGTGTGTGTCCCCAGGGCCACTTACTGAGAAACCCCTTACTAAGCTGCTGTTGCCCTGTGCCCAGGGCCACTGGGATATTCTTAGGACCCAGTGAAAAAAAATGTTCAGGCCTTCCAACAAGGCAGCTTGTCTAAAAATCTTTACATGGGACATAAACTCAGGAGTTGAGTCTTTTTTCAGATTGTGAGCCCCAGTGTTTGTCCCAGTCCTTCCCTCTTTCTTCATGTTACGCTCCCTTCCATTCCTTCTTCACCCAGCCCTGGCCCCAGCTGCCTTTTCTCATAAGTGACCTTTGAAACTCAGGCTACACAGAGATTTGCTGAATCAGCAGGACCAACTGCTGTTTCTCTTGCTTAGTTTTGAGCCAGTGGGAAAACGTGCCAGGATGCCTTTGTGAGGCCCTATGGCATTCACTGTTTGCGTCTGGGAAGAGCTTGGGAATGAGGAAGGAGGGAGCTGATGTGGAACTCGGCATGGAGGCTGGTAAGGAGGAGGGAGACAACCAGTGTTTCCCAGAGACCAGGGAATGACTTGGTTCTCTTAAATGCATTATTTTTGGATGGAAGGAAGGGAAGAGCGGTGGTCTAGGTGATCAGAAAGGCAAAGGGCAGCAAATCTTTGCAAGTGGCCACTCTATGCCAGCTATCTGATATAAACAAAAAGATGCACACTCCCTCCCCAAAGTGGGCCTTCAAGCTGGCCCCATTTCTTAGACTAGAAGCTCTCTCCCTGCTGGGGATAGGGGAAGAACTAGTGGATAGGGAGATTGGTGAGCGTGGGCCCTACGATGCTTCCTCAGCAACCAGGCACAAGGTAGACAAGGTTCCTGTGTGTTGAAATTGTCCTCACCCAGCGATAGGGTTTAGCCTCAAGGGAGGGGATTAGGGTGGGAAGAGGGGGGCTGTATCATCAGAGGATGGAATGAGATGCGCATGCAAAACAGGTATCTCCATGGATTGAATTTTCTGCCTTTTGTTCCCTTTCCAGCTACCCTTGCCTCTTGCTATTCTGACATAAACCTTTGAGCTGAATGAAGAAAACCTGCTCTCTGTCTCTTAACATGATGTGTATACTCACCCTGTTTACCTTGTGCTGTTCTGATAGAAGATTGCTCTACGCAGCTGCAACATGCTTACACTTGTTTAGACGTTTCTAGATATGTATCTCATATATTTTGGGCAAGGACCATTTGCTTCTTTCCAATCTTTCCACAGCACTGAGTGCAGGGTTTTGAACAGACTGGACACTTGATACATATAATTGACCATAGACTTTTATACTTTCTTTCTTAATAGCTTTTAGGATGGGCCAGCCATGAGCTGTCACCTTCAAGCATGCAACCCTGACTCAATAGGAGCAGAGACCCCAGTTACAATCAGCATCTTAGACAACTCAGGCTAAAGAGCACATCCAGGAATCTTCTAGCCATACCCAGCCTCCAGTCAGTATGAGAACAGGGAGCTCAAAAGATACTCAAGACTTATTTCATGTTTAAAGGATGTGGGTAGAGAGGAAAGAGATTTCCCTGTGTAGCTTACGTGGAAGAAGGATAGGAGGGGGAGAAGATGGGAGAGCGAAAGCGTTTGAGGGAGAGGAAGAAAGGGAGAAGAGAAGGAAGAAAAAAGGGAGGAAAGGAGTGAAGGAGAGGAGGGATGTGAAAGGAATAAAGAAAGGATATAACAGAGAGAAGACAGGAGCTGTGGAGCCCTTCAGACTTCATAGTCACATTGAGGTGGGGAGCTTGGAGTAGGAGCTGAATTTGAATTGGAACGCAAGAATCTATCCTCCAGCAATCATCTGCCTGTGGCGTTGGAGACATGGACAAGCCCTGCCATCCAAGGCAGTAAATGCATGACTGGTGGGTGGGAAAATGTGCTCAGATGCCACCGAGGCCAGCAGCTTCAGATAAGTTCATATGCTTCCACGGCAAGAGGATTTGTCAGGTCAAGTTGGGTTTCTGATGCCAGCCAGGAAAGGGATAATAATAAATTCTGCAGATGCTGTGAGCCTTGATTGAAAAAATAAAGAGGAGGAAGCTATGTTTGCTGATTTCATTAAGAGGCAAAAGCAGTGGGGGTCAGAGCTTAGCAAGAATCAAGAAGCACGCAGAGAAAGAATTTTAACCCTTCAAATGTTTTTCTTCCTTAGTATCTCTGCACTCACCCACTCACGGATTGCTGCTTTCTTGCACTGACCTCCAATACCACCACCACCTTTGTGTCTCCCTCAGCTGAAGGAGGGAGAGAAGCCAGATTACATATTAATGCAGATAAAATGGCAATTAAATGATTCATTATTTCCCAGTCCAAAGTTCTCTAGGGCTTCTGCATCTCCTGGAATTGGGTAGGAAGAGGGGTTCTGGGATTAAGAGTCAAACTGTGTGAGGACATAGTGCACCTACTGGAGTGCCTGGCCTCTGGAAACCCTCACCCACTCTTCGACCACCTCACTGGGGCAGCGTTCTCACTGGAATGAGGCCAGAGGAGGAATGAGAGAAGATTCACAGGAAACGCATGATCAGAAGACCTGCTCTGCCATCTCTTCCTCCCACTTCAGCACTCCTAGTAGAGAACCAATTTTGCAGCAAGCCCCCAGGAGCAATACCAGGGAGGGGGCTGCTGGCTCTGCTCTTTTCCTCCTCACCTTTCCCTATCCTTGGAGATACCTCTCTGCCTGCCGGCTCCATCTACTCCTGCACCGTAGACAGGTATGGGCAGAAAACAAACATACAAAACAGGCCATGGGCAGAGAGCAGGGTAAGACCGAACATGTAATTAGCAGTGATGATTCCTTCCTGAGGTTCTGCGGGGAAACTTGCGTTGAAGTTGGGCAACTGTGGGGAAAGAAATGAGTGGTCCAGAAGATATTCAATCAGCCAATATGACCATGTTTTCACATCCAAGGAAAGAGAGCTGCAGGGAGGAGGGGAGGCAGGCACATCCATGGTCTCTATGTCTCTGGGTGTGCAGGCTCAGGGAGCAGGGGAAAAAGCTGGAGGCTCTGGAGAAAGGAAGGCACTACTGTTAAGTGCCAGGGCCAACTTTCTAAGTGAAGGATTCCAATAACTTCCACTCTCCTCCACCATGTTAATTATTTCTTATTTTTGTTCTATTCCTTTGAGAGGCAAAAGCGGGACAGGTGAGAAGGAAAGATGAGGATGTCACAATTCCTCTCTGGAATTGACATGTGAGGCTGGACAGGAACCCAGATAATTCCTAAATCCCAGGATTCCTAGCAGGACCAACTGAGTGAAAGGGTTTGGGCTCTATAGATCACTCTGAAGGCCATAGCGATGTCTTTGTCTAAGAAAAATAATCTTTCGTCAACTCTTTTTGCCACACAATCCCCTGGAGAGATGCAAAGAAAGTGGAGATGCAGTAGGAGAGAAGGGAGACACCAAAAGTCATGAGGAGAGAAATCATAATGACCAGGTAGCTGTGGCTCCCCTCAGGGAAAGAGACTGGAAAAATACTTCCCACCTACCTGGGGAAAAGACCACTTAGTATCTTGGAACAGTGTTGCCTTTTGCTGAGCCTTGGGCATTGAGGGAAAATGACTTTCTGCTTTTTATGCCAGATAAGGAAAAACCAAAAATAAAAATGTGAAACTGAGGGAAGTCCAAATGGGTTATTTAGGGAGTTGAGGTAGAAAACTGTATCTTCTTGGGGCTTGAATCAAGTGTTTTAAGTCAGCCAAGCCAGATTATGGTAGACTCCTTGGTTCTGATCCACGTACCCTGTGAGCTACCCTGCCCTAACCCAACTTCTCCAACTCTACAACAGATGGGAAAAGAAAGTGAGTTTTGAAGGAATACAGCAAATCTTCACAAGGATCTCTCAGACTTAAAGCACATGTGCAACTGGATGAAGATGAGATTCCTAGCTCTACTTTCTTCCTCATTATCCCCTTTAGCATCACCATTTTCAAGGTCAGGTACTGACCAGGTACAATTTCCCTTGAACTATCCTTATTTAGTTCTCCTTCACTTGTCTAATCAGAGAAAAGAAGCTGACATGGCCACAGCCTTTCCAGTGCAGAGAAGAGAACATCCCAGATGCTTTCATGTCTTCTTCCCATATTTCTAGTTTATGGACCTCGTGAGTGAAGAAAGAGCTTGAGGTTCTAGGTGCTGAGAGATTAACATTTCTCTCAGGACCCAAGACAAGATTTCAGTGATCACCAAATAACCGGAGGAAATGAGGTTTGCAGTTGCTGGCCTTAACAGGGAGATTTAAACAGGCATGGCATCTGAATATCAACTCCATCTGTCTACTGACCCCCATGTCATTGTTCCCTTTCAGCAATGGCCAAATACCCTGTAGGAAGAACCCTCCTTGAGTTGGAGGAAAAATCTATACCCAGACTGAGTTCTCAAGCCATGCCTGAGTCCTCCATTGGTTTGATAGGATGGTCCCTTGCGCCTCTTCGGCTCTACGGGAATTCAGAGCAGAGAAGCCTTCCCCAAATGAGCCATTCCTGGCTATGACTCCCACTTCACCAGGTGAAAAGCCGCATCTTCTCTTCATCTTCCTCCAGCTCCCGTGCTTTCCCACGTCACTCCTGCTTTTCATGTTTGCCCCCAGTCTCCTGATTTTCCCTCTACCCCAGTCCTACTCTTCCTGGGCCTCAGCCCTTTTAAAGCTCTTCACATGCCTCTTTCCGAGCCTTCATCTCAGTCTCCATTCAAATACTTTTACTACCCAAACTTCCTTCCAAATTTTTTCTCACTTAAAAAGATACCTTCAATGGTTCTCTTCTACAGTTGAATCTTCACTCGAACTTCATCCCAGTCTAACCCCCTTTAAATGCTCAGTTACTAATATCCCCAATCGCTTAAAACCCACTTATTTCCTCCTTTGGCCTTACTGATGGCCTGGTTACTCCTTTTTGCTCCAATATTCCTCAAAACCTTCTCAGGCACGGATATCATTTCCTCATTTTCCCCAGATCTCCTTGACACACTTCTGGCCCCTTCAGGCCACGTCACCCTGGTCTTTTAGACTCCCACGCACCCGATGTCCCTGTCTCTCCCTCACACCCACTTGCTTCCCTTGCTCCCACCACAACAGTGCCCATCTCCCTCTTCCCCGCTCACTCAGGTCTCCTGCTCAGGACGCCCTTGCCGATGGTGGAGGGGGATTTGTGCTGAAGGAGAGCTCCGGCAGCAGCGCAGCAACTCGGGGGACGCTCCTTCTCCTTGTCAGTCACGGCTCCCTGTGTCCCCAGATGCTTGTGGGGCGACTGGGGTGTGTGAGCCCTGCTGCCAGGGCCCCGCGGGGGCTGCTCCAGGAGCTGTCCGTGATGCTGAAGCGGCGGCTGCTCGGGTGCGGGCTGTGGCGCGGCGGCTGAGCGCTGTCCCTGGTCCTGGAGAGGTTCTTGGGCCCTGGCAGCGGCAGCAGGAGCGGTGGCCGGAGCGGCGGGCGGCTGGGCAGATGACGGGGGGACGAGCCCGGGCGGAGGCTGGGCTTGCAGCAGCTGCTGGTGCTCCCACAGGCTGCGGTTCTCAGCGCTCAGCTCGTCCAGCCGCCGCTCCAGCTCGTCGATGCGCTCTCGCTGGGTGTGGATGAGGCTCTGCTGGTTCTGCACGATGGCCGTGAGCTCCTTGAGGTAGAGCACGGCGCGCACCGGGTTCTCCAGCAGGCTCTCCATGCCGCCCGCCGCCGCCTGCGCTCTGCCTGCGCCTGGGCTGGCGGCGGGGAACGCGAGGGCGCGGGAGCCCAGCAGCCCAGTGGTCGGCTCGCCTCCCTCGCCCACGGGCCCAGCCTCCCTGCCGCCGCCGGCGCCGCGTCACCGCCACTCCGACCTTCACACACGCATCGCGGGGCGGGGCCGCGGCTCAGGGCCCCACCCCCACCCCACCCCCTACCCCCAGGCCTCCCCAACCCCTCATCTCCCTGCCTCTTGGCGTCATAGGAGGCTCTGCTGCCTGCAGGGCCGAGATGAGAGGGAGGAGGCCAGAGACAGGGAACCTGCGGCCCGGGCGTGGGAGGGAAGCAGGAAACGCAGGCGACCCGAGAAGGACGGTGAATCTGACTGGCCAGAACGGGAAGTAGGCGAAGGGGAAGAAGCGATCCTGGGAAGGTGCGATGGGACCTGCAGGAGAAGAGAAGCAGAAAAGAAAGGAAGAGAAGGGGAGAGGCTGGCGGAGAGGAAGCAGAAAAAGGGAAGGTGGGAAAAATAAAGAGAAATGAGCTGGAGGAGAGGAAGGCGTGGGTCCCTGAAGGGGCGCGAATTCTTTAGGTCCAGTCCTTCCAGGGGCTGGGGTCCATCTAGATACCTGCGGAGGAGAGGCCACACTAGCCGCTTTTGCTCGCAGCAATCTATTCTGCGGGGGAATTCCCTGGAACACAAGGATTCTGGGGCTCTAAGGGACCCTAAAGAGCATCTGATCCTGCTCCTTCCTTCAGCAATGAAGAAACTTGGGGTGGGAAGGCTGTTCATGCTGGGTTTTCCCTGGGAGTGAGATCTCAAGACAGTTTTGGCAGTTCCTGATAGAAACACAAACTAAATAAACCAGGTCCTCTGTGGCAAGGGCTAACACTTCCAGAAACTTCTGAACAGGTCATTCTATTTGACAAATAGTTAGAAAATGCACGCTGTTACCAAACATTGGGCTAGATGGTGGTAAGAGAAAGATGATTAGAATAGAATCTTAGGCTTCTTGATGCTTATAAATAAGTGGGTGAAATTGGTCGTAATTAACTTTGACGTATGGTGGTGGTGGGGAGTGATCAGGTAGAGGTTTGCCCAGAGTGCTATAGGAGCCAGCAGCTTAGAGATCCAGGAAGACTTCTTGGAGGAAGTGACTCTTGGTGTGGCAAGGGTTTCTCAGAAAGGGAGGGCAACATGAACAAAAGCTCAGAGACATTAATCAGCATTGATGGAATCATTCATTCATGTTTACAACAATCATATGTAAAACACCCACTAGGTGCAAAGTAATGTACCAGAATCTATGCAGGCCACATTTAGCATAGATAATAAGTTATCATTTCTATAATCAAGTTGATTCCAATCTCGTAAAGTAGATACGACATGCACATGAGCAGGCAAAACACAAGTCGAGATTTCTGTAAGAGCTCTTCAAGCCAAGTGCCATAGAGTTCAGGGGCGGGAGAGGTTTCATTTGACTGTTTTGATCTGATGAGTTCTGATAGGGGTGTTATTCAAGTTGGGCTGTGAAGAATGGGAGATATTTCAACAGGTAGGCAGAACAGGGGGCCAGAGATGAGAAAGATATATGAGGCAGCAGGGAAAAAGCTAAGTAATGGAAAAATAGCACTTGGTTTAAATTAATTTGACAGGAAATTAATTTTCTTTTCTTTTTTTCTTTTTCTTTGTCTCTCTCTCTTCCTTCCTTCCTTCCTTCCTTCCTTTCTTTCTTTCTTTCTTTCTTTCTTTCTTTCTTTCTTTCTTTCTTTCTTTCTTTCTTTCTTCTTTCTTTCTTTCTTTCTTTCTTTCTTTCTTTCTTTCTTTCCTTTCTTTCTTTCTTTCTTCTTTCTTTCTTTCTTTCTT
>NW_022437026.1:1303082-1329414 GCF_009761245.1 Sapajus apella | reverse complement strand
TTTTTTTTTTTTTTTGAGACAGGGTCTTACTCTGTCGTCCAGGCTGGGGTTCAGTGGCAGGATCATGGCTTGCTGCATCCTTGACCTCCTGGGATTAAGCAATCCTCTAGTCTCAGCTTCTTGAGTAGGTGAGATTACAGATGCATACCACCATACCTGGCAAAGGAAATGAAAATGAATTGTTCTTTCCTCTTTTATTGGAATGTGATGAGAAGGAGGCAGGGTTATGGGTGCTCTTTGCATGTTTGTTGTTGTGCTGTTCTGCTCTTCACACACATGTCCATCAGGCACTCTGTCAACCTTCCATTCTCCCAGGGTAGGCATATTTATGGGTACCATGAGCCCAGTGAGCTGGGCCACCCCTCACCAAGTGGTGCCAGACTTGAATGATCTTATGAGAAGGAACCTGTGCTCTGCAAATATATTGGTTTATCTGCATTTGTGATGTGTTTTTATTTTGCTTTTCTTCCATTTATCTTCATAGCAAACTTTCTCTGCTGATTATTTCTTTTACCGTGCACAAGCTTTTTAGTTTAATTAAGTCCACGTGTTTATCTTTGTTGCATTTGCTTTTAGATTCTTAGTCATAAACTCTTTGCCTAATGTCTAGAGAAGAGTTTTTCCGATGTTATCTGTTGGAATTTTTATGATTTCAGAACTTAGATTTAAGTATTTGACTCATCTTGAATTGATTTTTGTATAAGGTGAGAGACGAGGATGCAGATTCATTCTTCTACATGTGGCTAGCCAATTATCCCAGCACCATTTGTTGAGCAGAGTGTCCTTTCCCCACTTTATATTTTTGTTTGCTTTGTCAAAGATCAGTTGGGTGTAAGTATTTGGCTTTATTTCTGGGTTCTCTATTCTGTTCCATTGGTCCATGTGCCTATTTTTATACCAGTACCATGCTGTTTTTGTGACTATAGCTTGGCAGTATAGTTTGAAATCAGGTAATATGATTCCTCCAGATTTGTTCTTTTTGCTTAGTCTTGGTTTGGTTATGTGGGCTCTTTGGTTCCGTATGAATTTAAGGGATTTTTTTTTAGAGTTTTATGAAGACTGATAACGGTATTTTGATGGGAATTGCATTGAATTTGTAGATTGCTTTTGGCAGTATGGTCATTTTCATAATATTGATTCTATCCATCCATGAGCATGGAGTGTGTTTTCATTTGTTTGTGTCATCTATGATTTCTTTCAGCAGCGTTTTGTAGTTTTCCTTGTAGATATTTTCACCTCCTTGGTTAGGTATATTCCTAAGTATTTTATTTTATTTTTTGCACTTATTGTAAAAGGGGTTGAGTTATTGTTTTGATTCTCAGCTTGGTTGCTATTGGTGTATATCAGTGCTACTGATTTGTGTACATTGATTTTGTATCCTGAAACTACTGAATTCATTTATCAGATCTAGGAGCTTTTTGGATTAGTGCTTAGGGTGTTCTAGGTATACAATCATATCATCTGCAAACAGCAACAGTTTGACTTCCCCATTACCAAGTTAGATGCCCTTTATTTCTTTCTCTTGTCTGTTTGCTCTGGCCGGGACTTCCAGCACTATGTTGAATAGAAGTGGTGAAAGTGGGCACTTATGTTGTTCCATTTCTCAGGGGGAATGCTTTCAGTTTTCCCCCTTCAGTATAATGTTGGTTGTGGGTTTGTCTATGGATAGCTTTTATTATCTTAAGGCATGCTTTTTCTATGTCGATTTTGCTGAGGGCTTTAACCATAAAGGGATGCTGGATTTTGTCAAACAGTTTTTCTGACTCTATTGAGATGATCATGTGATTTTTGTTTTTAATTCTGTTTATGTGGTGTCATTTATTGACTTATGGATGTTAAACCATCCCTCTATCCCTGGTATGAAACTCACTTGATCATGGTGGATTATCTTTTTGATATGCTGTTGGATTTGGTTAGCTAGTATTTTGTTGAGGATTTTTGTATCTATGTTCATCAGGGACATTGGTCTGTAGTTTTCTTTTTTTGTTAAGTCCTTTCCTGGTTTGGGTATTAAGGTGATACTGGCTTCATGGAATGATTTAAGGAGGATTTCCTCATTCTCTATCTTTTGGAATAGTTTCAGTAGAATTGGTGAGAATTCTTCTTTGAATGTCTGGTAGAATTCAGTTGTGAATCCACCTGGTCCTGGACTTTCTTTTGTTGGCAATTTTTAAATTACAGTTTCAATCTCACTGCTTGTTATTAGTCTGTTCAGGGTTTCTATTTCTTTTTGGTTTAATCTAGTTTGTATGTTTGTAAGTTTGTATGTTTCCAGGAATTTATCTGTCTTCTCTAGGTTTTCTAGTTTATGCTTGTAAAGGTATTCATAGTAGCCTTGAATGATCTTTTGTATTTCTATGTCATTAGCTGTAATATCTCTTGTTTCGTTTCTAATTGAGCTTATTTGGATCTTCTCCTTTTTTTTCTTGGTTAATCTCACTAATGGTGGCCAGGATGGTCTCGATCTCTTGACCTCGTGATCCACCCACCTCGGCCTCCCAAAGTGCTGGGATTACAGGCGTGAGCCACCACACCTGGCCTTCCTTTTTTTTTAATTTTTAAAACAAAAATTTTTTTTTGAGATAGAATCTCACTCTGTTGCCCAGGATGGAGTACAGTGGCATGATCATGACTCACTGTAGCCTTGATCTCCCAGGCTTAAGTGATCATCCCACTTCAGCCTCCCAAGTAGCTGAGACTACAGCTGCATGCCACCATGCCCAGCTAATTTTTAATTTTTTCGTAGAGATGGGGTCTCCCCCTATATTGTCCAGGCTGATCTCAAACTCCTGGGCTCAAGCAATTCTCCTGCCTTGGCTTCCCAAAGTGTTGAGATTACAGGTGTGAGCCCCCATGTCTGGCCCTGACTTCTTTCAGATTGAGTATTTTTTGGTATTCCATTTCATCTTCACGATTGGCTTATTAACACTACCTGTTTGTTTATTTATTTAGCTGTGCCCTAGGGTTTATAGTATTTGCTATTAACTTCTCACTGTCCACTTTCAAATAATACAAAATATTTCACATATAATGTAAAAACCTTCCCACAGTTTATTTCCATTCCCCTTCCTCTATGCTGTTATTGTCACAGATTTACTTCTAAATATGAGTCCAACAATGCATTTTTTTTCATTTTTTATTAGAGCCAAATATCTTTTCAAGAAATTTTTAAATTGGAAAAAGATCTTTTATCTCTACTCACATCAGTCCCATTTCTGTCACTTTCATTTCTTTGTAGATCCAAGTTTCCATTTGGTATCATTTTTTCTTCCACCTGAAGAACTTTAACATTTTTTATAGTCAGGTCTGTTGGTGACAAATTTTATGATTTTTTTTTTGTCTGAAAAATATTTATTTCTCCTTAATTGTTGGTTTCTTTTTCATGGATATTGAATTCTAGGTTGAGTTTTATTTCTTCTCAATACTTAAGAAGAATGTCCCTGGCTGTGCTGGGTAGCTCACACCTTTGGGAGGCCGAGGTGAGAGAATGCCTTGAGCCTGGGAGGTAGAAGCTTCAGTGAGCTGTGATTGCACCATTGTACTCTAGCTTTGGTGACAGAGTGAGATCCTGAAAAAAAAGAAAAAGAAGAAAGAAACAAAGAAAAAGAGAAAGAGAAAGAAAGAAAAGAAAAAAGAAAGAAAAAGAAAGAAAGAAACAGAAAGTGTTGGACTTTGTTCTTGGGATCAGCTTGATCCTTTCAAGACCTGTGCTGAAGCTTGTGTGGGGCAAATCTAGAGCATTTGCTACTCCAGGGCGAGTTTATTCCTACTATAAGGTGTGATCATCTGTCATCTGTTTGAATGCCATGGAGGTCTCTTCACTCTGGCTGGTCAGAAGCCTTGGGTGAGCCCTGCCCATTGTCCAGCTTGTAGCCTCCAGTCCTTATTTGATCAGTCTCGTGGAATGTCTCCATATACATGTGCAGCTTTTTCTGGAGGCCTTTCTCTACATAACTGTTGCTGGCACTCTGTACTCTGAATTCCAGCCACCTCAGCCTCCCCAAACTCCACTCACTGTGTCCTCAACTCAGAGAGACCATCATGCTGTGCCTTGGTTCCCCTTCCTGCACTGCCATCTTGGAAGTTTCTGCAGGCAGAGGGCCAAGTCGATGGGGGGCTCTCCTGGTTTCTTTGTCTTTTCTCTGAAATCATGGTCCCGTGCTGCTCATCGAACGTTGGTTTTTAAGTACATATGTAGATTGGGTGGAGCCATTTTCTTGGCATTGATAATAGAAGGGCAAGCGCAGTTTCAATTTTTGGCTTCCAGACAGTTTTTCACAGCCAAAAGCCAAAACACTAGATTTTTCAGGTGACTCTGGTGCATCTGAAATGTGGAGAACTCCTGGGGCTAGAAGACAGTAAAAGTAACACCTTGCATTTGTGCCACACTTTCAAGTTCAGAGCCATCTTCATGTTCATGACCATTTAATCCTCACACCCACCTCTGAGCAAGGCAAGAAATGGGTTACTATCCCTCTCTTAGGACACAAAATCTGAGGCCCAGTGGAGTCATGACTTCCCTGAGGAAAGACAGCTGGTAAGCAGGGCTATGCAGCTGGAACTCCAGTCTTCACACCCTGATGCTGGATTCATCTCTGCAGCGAGAGAAGTGGGGATCCCCAGAAGGCCAGGCCAGAAGCAAGTGTGTGGCTCTCCCTCCCTGAGCCACACCACGCAGGTTTGCTCTGCTGGGCCCACGCTGGGTCTGTCTTCCTCTCCTCTGCACCCAGACTCTCTTGCCACATCCTGTCCCTCCACTGTCCTAATGAATATTAGGCTCCAGCTGGGCCGTTTCCTCCTCCCACACCACAACTGTCTTTCTCCTGCTCTCCACTCTGTGTAAAGTGGTTTCCTCATCCTGAACCCCTGCCTGCCCAAGTCCTGTCCCATCAAGGCTCTGCATCAATGCCACGATGCCAATGGTAGCTTCCATTTTCTGTCCTGTGATTCTCATAGCACCTCACCTGTATCCCTCTTTGATCTTTACCACTGTCTTTGTTGTGTAGTTATTTGTGTAGTTGTGATCCCCTCCAAGACTGTAAAATCCTTGAGGGAAAGAATTAAAGCACTTACCCCACCCTCCAATCTGCACTGTCTGAGGCCTTGAGCACAATGGGCGTTCAAAAAATATGCGATTCATGAAAAAGTAAGGAAGTGGTGGGGAGGGGCGAGAGAGAACGATGAGCAACTACGCTTAGTGGTTGGGACAGACGCAGCCCTAGAAAAGGGCACTTTTCCCCTGTGGCTTGGAGGGCTCACTTTTTATGTGGCAGTGTAAGATATCTGATTGAATTGTGTGTATGTGTTTGTATATATGTCTATATTACATGTACATATGTTATATATATTACATAACTTTTTCTACATGTATGTATAATCAACAATAAAATATTTCAAAATTGAGATTATAGAACGAGTCCATCTCTAGATTTCCTTTTTTTTTAGCTCTGACATGCACTTTTTAAGATCATAATTTCAGAATAACTTGATGCGAACAGAAGGGCTATTGATGGAGGCTTTCATGTCCAAAGACCACCTGCAGGCACAGCAAGGCGTTTGGTTTTTCTGTCCCATGTACTAATTCAGTGCTTCCCTTTCCCTCGACCACCTGACAAGAGTGGAAGACATGGCCTCCCTGCCAAGGAGCTGCATCGCCCCACGGGGACTTTCTCCTACTTAAGCACAGAAGGCCTGGTTTCCCACCAGGCTCAGGCTGGACAGCACTCTAGATGGGCAGAGGGTTGGGGAAGGGACGTCTGCTCCTGCCCAGACATTCTGATGAATCCTGGGTGACTAGAGAGGGTGTTCAGGGCCATTTTGTCCAGCCCTGTCCCTCTGGGCAGAACAGCAGCTAACCTTGCTGTAACCACTCATGCACACCTGTGTGGCTATTGCTTCTGGCTCACGTATACTTCTTATGTGTTCTGTGGCTGGACTTGAGACAAATCAGGTCATTATCCTGCAGGGAAATAAAGCAAATACAGCCTTTCCTTGTGACCTTTTGGAATTGTTTTCATAGGTGTTTGCTTTATTAGGACATTGAAATAGTGATGATAATCTGAGCCAGCCAGCATTCATATTTTACTTTATGGTTCTCAATTTATCTGAATCTTGGTTTCCTCAACTATGGAGTGGGGACAATAACTGAATCCACATCCTAGGTTACTGTAAAGATAAACAATGCATGTTAGTGCATACTCTTTTTATTTGATTCGTAGTGAGTGATACACAAGACGTGCACAGTTATTATTCCCGCTTCTCAGATTTGGCCAGTGATGCTCAGATATAGCAGATGACTTGCTTGAAGTGACATGGCCAATGGAGGCAAAACTGGGGCTGAAACCTATGTTTCCTGCTTTAAGCCCCTGCCCCCATTTCTCTGCACCACACATTAGGACATCTGATGTGGAGAGAGTACCTGGGGCAGGGAGTTAGCAATGACCCTGAAAGTGAATGCTTGATGATGTGATGCCAAGTACGCAAAAGGAACAGAGGCACACAGAAATCAAGTGGCTTGCTCAAAGCGAGTATATAGCAGAGCCAGAAACCCCACTCAGACCGGGTTGCCCTGTGTTTTCTCAGCCAAGGGTTCTCTTAAATTCAGCCTGAGGCACAATTGTTTTTGCATTTCACATAGCAACAGTCAGTTGAGGGGATGCAGTGTACAGCCTAGGGATGGGAGGGCGTCTCTGGGTCCCTGCTATAGTCACAGTTGCATTCTGAGCTAGAAAAGCCCCACTCTCCGCTGATGGCTGCCTGATGGGTGGAGCCAGTCCTGCCAGGCACTGAGCCATCTGGAGCGCCCAGGCCCTCACTCCTTTTCCCAGGACACTAGTTTTTTGGAACTTCTCTGGATTTAGGAGTGGAATAAGATCGTGGAAAAGAATATTCATTCTGGAAAAGGCAGGCATGGGCTTGAACCCTCATTCTGCCCCTTCCCAGTACTGTGGTCTTGGGGAAGTTATTTAACTTCTCTGAGTCTCAGCTTCCTCCCCTGTACAATGGGTAGAATGGAGTCGTTGTGGGAGCACAATGTCTGGCACAGAATACATGCTGATCAGGTTTTAGTGGTCAGTAGGGGCAGTGAAAATTTTCCTGGAGCCAGAAGACTGAGTTTGCCCCTCTGGTCGTGGTACCTGGGGTGAGTTTTTTCTCTCTCTGAGCTTCCCCATCCTCATCTGTGAACTGGGTCTGTGTTGGTATACCCTGAGCTTACATCTGTAAATTCTGTGTGAACAGGAAAGTGCTAGACAAACTGTTTGGGGAGTGAGCCCGGATCTAAATTTTGGGCTCAGCTGTAGGTGGGAACATCTCTCCCCCTTTGGACCCCCACCTCTGCGGCCCCAGCAAATGACCTGCCTTGAATTTGGAGAAGGTTAGAAGATTCCGTGGCAGACACGTTAAACAATTCAGCAAGCCCTGCTGTGAGAAGGGCACAGAAAGAATCTTCCTCTTTTTTTTTTTTTTGAGACACAGTCTTGCTCTGTCACCCAGGCTGAAGTGCAGTGGCATGATCACAGTTCACTGCAACCCTGACCTCCTGGGCTCAAGTGATGCCACCTCAGCCTTCCAAGTCGCTGGGACCACATACATGTGCCAGCATGCCCAGATAATTATTGTATTTTTTACAGAGACAGGGTCTCCCTGTGTTGCCCAGTCTGGTCTCGAACTTCTGGGCTCAAGTGACCCTCCTGCCTTGGCCTCCAAAAGTGCTGGGATTATAGATATGAGCCACTGAGCCTGGTCTCCTCCTTCTTTAATGCTGGCTTTGAGGAGGGCATGACGTCAGCGAATTGATTAGCTGGAGGTACACATCAGAGAATCCTGGTTACTGCTCTAACCTGTCCTCGCTGTGCCCACTCCCTGTGATCTTGGACCATGCTCTGCCTTTCCCTGGGCCTTGAAAGCCCCACAGTGGAGCCAGGTGGAAATGGAATCACATGATCTGGGAGGAAGAACTGACTGCAGAGCCCACCCACTCTAAGACATCCTTCCACCCCATCAGGCACCCACCACACCATCCCTGATCAGCAGTCTCTGCTCAAAATTTCCCAGGACAACAGCTCTCTGCATCACCAGATGATTATTCAATTTTAGGATGACAAGATGGCTAGAAAGATTTTCCTTAGACTGAGCTGTGATCAACCTTCCTTTGTCTTTCACCCACTGGTCTGAGTCCAGCTCTCTGAAGTCTCATTAGACAAGTTAATCCTTAAAACCCCTTCTAGTTCTGCCTTCCTGGGGAGAGAGGAGGCGGGAGACAAGAAGGAGGGAAGCAAGAAGGAAGTCATATTCCAAGCCACCCAAGCTTTCTTTCTTTTAAAAAATTAATTCGTTAATTAATTTATTTTTATTCTACTTTAAGTTCTGGGGTACATGTGCAGAACGTGCAGGTTTGTTACACAGATATACACATGCCATGGTGGCTTGTTGCATCCGTCGTCTCCCCATCATCTACATTAGGCATTTCTCCTAATGCTATCCCTCCCCAATTCCCCCACACCCTACTCTCCCTCCCCTAACCTCCCCACCCCCTGACAGGCCCTGGTGTGTGATGTTCCCCTCCCTGTGCAGACACTTTTCAAAAGAAGATATTTATGCAGCCAACAAACAAATGAGAAAAAGCTCATCATCATTGGTCATTAGAGAAATGCAAATCAAAACCACCCAAGCTTTCCTATATCACTCTGGCTACACACAGACTTGTCACATTTGACAAATTGTTTTAAAATCTTCTCTTCTTCTGATTGCTGCCAACTCTTCCCCTCAACACCGACAGAAACATCTCTAAGAATGACCCGGGAAGTGAGGAGAGTCACAGAACCCCACCCCTGGGGACTTTTGCTGTCTAAATAGCAATGTTCAGTAGTTTTCAAATATTTGTTTTTATTTTGTAATTCTTCAGAAGAATTCCTTTGTTAAATAAACACTTACATGAAACTCGAGATGGATGAATATGTGGATGGGCAGATGGAAGGATGCCTGAGTGGATGGTTGGATGAATGGATGGGTGAATGGATGGGTTGGTGGGGAGGGAGGGAAGTAGAACAATGAGAATAGTGTAGTTAAGTAGGCATACCCTAGAGCCATGCTACAAAGGCTGGAATCCTTGCCTTGTCATTTACTAGCTGTGTGGCCCTGAGTAGTCACTTAGACATTCAACACTTTGGTTTCTCATCTGATGATGGGCATAAAAGTTGAAACCCATCTCATAGGAATGTTGTGACTACTGCATGAGTGAATGTATGTGAAGCATTTATGGTGGCACCTGGGGAAGTGGGTTCCCTGTAAGTGTTTCCTACTATGATTTTTACTGCTGACTGAAGCTGGGGAGAATCTACTCTGTGCCAACCAGTGCAGTTCCTGAAACATCGGTGCTCCTGGGAAACATTACTCTTAGGCCACTTAGCTAGCTCATTTTCTCATTTAATGGGGCAAATAGTGAGACCCAGAGAGAAGACATCACTTGCCTAGGCTCACACAAAGCCAGATTTTGAACATGGGTCTCCTGGATCTTGGGCTTTGTGATTCTCAGAGATCTTTCTGCATGTGCTGAACTGTGGGCTGAAAATCAAGGGAGTACATGAGGAATTTGAGAAGATCCAGCAACCTGTGGCTCTGACCTTGGCTGAGCTGCGCTGTCTGCTCCCAGACCCCTCCAGGATGGGTCCCAGAGGTCTTCTGCTAATGACGTAGCAACTCGAGCCCTCTTTTGGAGTGGGGATGGAGGTGGAGGAATGCAGTGAGCTATGAAGCTTAGTTCACACTTGGACCACGTCTTAAGAGCGCAGGCTACAGGTGTTACCGGCAGTATGTGGAAAGTGCAGTGATTAATTCACAGATAGGCCTTGTCAGCTTCTCCACCCCTTCATGCCCTCAATTTCACTCTTGCTCTGACATGTGAGAGCACGTGTCTCTCTCCTTTCCAGAAAGAGAGGCAATCACAGGCACTGGTGACCCTCTGACATTTATGTGGCATCTCCAAGGTGATGGAAGAGGGAGGCCTTTAGTTTGTATCAAAACCAGAAGAACTGCTTATCTTCTATCAGGTGACAATCCTTCATTCATTTACTTAACACATATTGATTAGCATCTACAATGTGGCCATGTGTTAGGCAGGGCCACCGTCTGAGTCCTGCGAAGTTAATTGCACACTGTCTTGCACTCAGAAGTGCCCCACATTTGCTTTAACACTCTGCTGTCACATTAATAATGATATCTTTACACTTCTGTTTTGTTAGCAAAGTCTTATAGGGCAAGGGAGCATGCCCAGGAGCAGAGGAGCGGCGTACGATGTGCGTGGCCGCCACTTCCTGCTGGTCCATTCATGTAATCTTCTCTACACCCCTGGGGAGCCATGCTGCCAGGTGTGCAGGAGGCTGTGCCCCGACAGGAGTTACGGTTGTTAGTCAGTGACCGAGTGAGCAGGGCACCGACAGACTGGAGGGGCCTCAGTTTCCACTGAAGCCAGAATGGGCTGGTACACAGAAAGAAGGCAATGACATTTGAAGAGACACAAATGCCCGAGGAACCCTATTGTATCCTCTCTTATTGGAGCTATTTCCCTGTGCTAACCAACCCCTGTGTTGCGATGACATTAAAGGACAGGGAAGGACACGATGGCCTCAGTACCCTGAGGGTGCCCAATCTCATCTCAGAAGCTAAGCAGGGCCGGGCCTAGTTAGCACTTGCATCGAGCAAAGAAAGGGGAAGAGAGAGCAGCTTATAGCTCCTGTCCTTTCAGCCCGTCCTTAGTGTCCATGACCCAGAGGTAGAGCGTGTTGCTGGAGTGTGTTTGTGTCAGGAAGTGAGAAACAGTTGAGTTGGTTTTGTACAGCATCTCCACTGTTCTGGTAAGAATGAAACACGTACACACGTATGAGCTATGGAATGTGAATTGTGTAATTGTGTTGATTCTACTTATGAAGTCCATGCTCATCTTTTCATTTATAACTTGCATCCTAAAATATAAAAACAAATGGTGAAAATTCATGATAATTTAAATTTGTTTTTTAACTTAGCATGACATTAAATAGCAAATAAAAATACCTTGATAAGTCAAGTGAGAGAGAATACAGAAGGAAGGGAAACGCTGTATAGTTGAGCACCTTCAATGACGCTTTTTCCTGCTCTTTGAACAGAAGGACTGCGTTTTCATTTTGCACTGGGCCTCATATGTTATGTAGCTGGCCTTTGTGTTAGGTACCCAGGACACATGACAAATGAAACAGATTCTAATCCCAGCACTTTGGGAGGCTGAGATGTGTGGATTACTTGAGGCCAGGAGTTTGAGACCAGCCTAGTCAACATGGTGAAACCCTGTCTCTACTAAAAAAAACAAAAATTAGCAGGTTGTGGTGGTGAGCACCTATAATCCCAGCTGCTTGGGAAGCTGAGGCTGGAGAGGTTGCAGTGAGCTGAGACGGCACCGCTGCACTCCAGCCTGGGTGACAGAGTGAGACTTCATCTCAAAGAGAAAAAAATTAAGAAAAATAAGAAAAGAAAAGAAAGGAAAGAAGGAAGGAAGGAAGAAAGGAGGCTATTGCAGTAATGCAGTAATGCAAGTGAGAGATGATGCTGGCTTAGGCTGTGGTGAAAATGCAGGAACTGAATGAGTTCAAGAGACAGGTAGGAGGAAAAGCGATGGATTGGATGGGAGTAGGGAAACAGAGAAGAGGTAACAGGACTGCCGCCTAGGCTTCTGGTCTGTGCCACTCTATGGATGGTGAGGTCATCTACTAGAGAATGTGTCAGTGGTAGAGGCCAAGGTCTGAGAACATAGGAGGAGGAGTGAGAGGGAAGGTTACAAGTTTACCTTTATGTTCAGTTGAGGTTCCTTAGAAACATAAAGCAGCAGTATGAAGAATTCCATTGGTGTATTTGTTCAGAGCCCAAAAGTGAGTTTAAATAAGAAGAAATAAACTCGCTAGTAAAAATTGCAGACACACAAAAGGCTTGAACAGCACTTCACAAAACAGATTATCCAAATGACCAATAAGCATGTAAGTATTCAACATCATTAGCCATTAGAAAAATGCAAATTAAACACGGTGAGATACCATTTCACACTAGAACGACTAAAACGTTAAAAGACTGACAACACTAAATATTCCCAGGATGCAGAACAACCAAAACTCTCATATATTATGGGGGACATGGAAAATTGCACAATTGCTTTGAAAAACAGGCAGTTTCTTCAAAAATTCAATATATACGTACTATACAATTCAACCATTGCGTTCCTATTTACCCAATAGAAATAATATCATTTGGCTACTGAAAGATCTGCAAAATAATGTTCATTGCAGCTCTAGTCATTATAATTTTCAAATAGAAACAACCCAATGTACATGGACTGTGAATAGATGACAAATGGTTGTCCATCTATACAATGGAATAGTGCTCTTCAACAGAAACCATCTACAAATCCATGTAACAACATGACAAGTGAAAGAAGTCAGATATAAAAGAGTACATATGTATGACGCAATTTATATGACACTCTAGACTACTCGAAGCTAATCCTTGGTGATGGAATCAGACTTGAGGTTGCCTGGGGAAGAGATGGGAGTGGCTGACTGTAAGGGGGTATGGGGAGGGTGTGAATTTTGGAGAGTGATGGAGCTGCTCTGCGTCTTGATTGTGATGTGGTTACACAACTGTACGCATTGGTCAAAACTCGCAAAACTACACCCTAAAACGTATGAATTTTACTGCAAGTAAATTTGACCTTAATTAAAAATTTTAAAAAATGGAAGCTATGGATTTAGGTAAGATTCACTAAGTGATGAGGATAGAGTTGAGTTACCAGAGAATTGCTATCTCCATCTTGCATGGGAGAAAAATGAAGCTCAGAGAGGTGAAGTGGCTTCCCCAAGATCACACAGCTACTAAGTAGCATAGCTGGGGTTCAAAACCAGAGCCATCTTCTCAGAAGGCCCCCATTTTTTTGTTGTTCCCTCCCATCAGCCAGGCCTGGGCACATGGCTGAGGGTGATGGCCAAACAGGGAGGAGGCCCAGCTCCTCTTCAAGGAATAAAACAGGGTGCTGTTTCTTGTATATGAAAATGATGTTCTGTTCCTTACCCATCACCAATCGCATAGGCACTTAGGTTGCAAGGGGTGGGGACTGCCATGATGATGATGGCTGTGTCCTGAGCCAGCTACATTCTCCCCAGCAGTCCTCAATGGGAATACCAGCAAGATGCCAGGCCACAGTAAGGGATTCTGCCAGGGCCCTCCAGACACCCAGAGGGTCATGATGAGATTTGCTCCAGAGGAGAAATTGTACCCTGCCCCAAACTGCCAGGGATCTTGACACTGACGTAGCTCTTTATACTTTCCAACTCCAGAAGAATTAACTGGGGAAAGCTACATTCAAAGCTCTTTTCCAGCTCAATGATCTGTTCCAGCTCTCGTGATCTGATCTCTCCCTAGGATTGCTACAATTGCCTCAAGATGGCTCACTCTGCCTCCTGTCCCATCCGACTCAAGAGGGGCTTCCTTATACCTTATACAAAAATCTACTCAAGATGGATTAAAGACTTAAATGTAAAACCCCAAACCATAAAAACCCTAGAAGAAAATCTAGGCAATACCATTCAGGACATAGGCATAGGCAAAGATTTTATGATGAAGTTGCCAAAAGCAATTGCAACAAAAGCTAAAATTGACAAATGGGATCTAATTAAACTAAAGAGCTTCTGCAACGCAGAAGAAACTGTCAGAGTGAACAGGCAACCTACAGAATGGGAGAAAATTTATGTAATCTACTCAACTGACAAAGGTCTAATATGCAGATTTTACAAGGAACTTAAACAAATTTACAAGAAAAAAAACCCAATCCTATCAAAAAGTGGGCAAAGACATGAACAGACACTTCTCAAAAGAAGACATTTATTCGGCCAACAAACATATGAAAAAAAGCTCAACATGACTGATCATTAGAGAAATGCAAATCAAAACCACAATGAGATACCACTTATGCCAGTCAGAGTAGCAATTATTAAAAAGTCAAAAAAACACAGATGCTGGGGAGGCTGTGGTGAAATAGGAACGCTTTTACACCATTGGTGGGAATGTAAATTAGTTCAACCATGATGGAAGACAGTGTGGCGATTTCTCAAGGGTCCAGAACCAGAAATCCCATTTGACCCAGGAATCCCATTACTGGGTATATACTCGAATGAATAGAAATCATTCTTTTATACAGACACATGCACATGTATGTTTATTGCAGCACTATTCACAATAGCAAAGACATGGAACCAACCCAAATGCCCATCAATGATAGACTGGATAAAGAAAATATGGCACATATACACCATGGAATACTATGCAATCATAAAAAGGAATGAGATCATGGCCTTTGGAAGGGACATGGATCGAGCTGGAAGCCATCATTCTCAGCAAAATAACACAGGAACAGAAAACCAAACACTGCATGTCCTCACTCATAAGTGGGAGCTGAACAATGAGAACACATGGACACAGGGAGGGGAACATCACCAGGGCCTGTCGGGGGTGAGTGAGGGGAGGGACAGCATCAGAACAAATAGCTAATGCATGCAGGGCTTACTACCTAGGTGACGGGTTGACAGGTGTAGCAAACCACCATGGCACATGTTTACCTGTGTAACAAACCTGCAAGCTCTGCACATGTATCCTAGAACTTAAAATAAAATAAACCCAGGGAGATAAAGACAAGCAGGAGAGAGGGAGACAGAAACAAGGAAGGACAGCGCTGGAAGAGGAAATCAGGCAAGGAGAGGGAGGGAAGGGAGAGGAGGAGTGCACAGGAGAGCCAGAGACAGGAAGGCCTGGTGGGGCCACTGTGGTTCTCCATCTCCTCTTTGCCTGGCCAATGCCCAAAAGACCTTCCTCCCCTGAGACCAGAGACCACACCTGCCCTTCTGTGTGTCAGCCAGGAGCCTCTGGCATCTAGCAAGTGGCAGTTTCCTCATCACCCCATCTGATCCAAATTCCACCCACATTCAGCCAGGGTGACAATGGTGGCTCCTCCCCAGGATGGAGAAGGTCTGTCCTGCGGCTGTCTGCACTTCCCAGTGGAGCTGGCTTTGGACCCACAGCTCTTGTCTCCCTTTCCATTCCCGAGATCCTGGCTGCCCCTAGGGATGCTTTTGTAGCAAGCCACTTTCTCCAGCTGTGGACTACCATCAGGAGAGCTCCTTTCTGGTTCTCAGGTCTGGAATGAAATGACAAGCGTGACTTTTGTCAAGTTTGATTGCTCTGTATCTGGCCGTCCTTGTGTATAAAGATGGGGAAAGGAGAGGCACTTCTGTTACTACTGACCAGTTACTAGGCGTGGCATTGTGCAGGTCACGCATACACCTAAAGCAACCAGATGTATATCCACAGGCATGTGTGTTTTAGAGAACATAGGAATAGGCTCACAGTCTATTCCCCACCTGCATGACTACATTTTCTATCATAAAGAATGTGTCAAGGAAACGTGCGTTAGAGTTCTGACTCCAGAGGTCCACCAGCCAGAAAATGGTTTCCAGTCTCCCAGTGTCTTCCTGTTCATCGTCATAACCATGCCTGACCCGTGAACTCTCATGCACACTCATTTTCTCTGTTAGTACTTAGTAAGCACCTCTGATGGCCTGTGGATGCAGCAGTAAATAAAACAGGCTAACACATTGGAGACAAAGAAAGCCTGGGAGGTTGAAGTAGGCGGATTGCTTGAGCCCAGGAGTTCAAGTCCAGCCTGGGTAACACGGTGAAACCCCATCTCTATACAAAAAAATACAAAAATAAGCTGGGCATGGTGGTGTGCGCCTGTAGTCCCAGGCACCTGGGAGGCTGAGGAGAAAGGATCACTTGACCTGGAGAGGCAGAGGTTGCAATGAGCTGAGACCATGTCACTGGACTCCAGGCTGGGTGACAGAGCAAGAACCTGTATTTAGAAAAAAAAAAAAAAAAGGAAGCAGGAAGAAAAAGAAGGGAAATATGGAGTGTTGGGGATGGGGATGGACATGGGTTGCAGGCAGCCAGGAAAGTCCTCTTTGAGATTTTTAAGTAAAAATCTGAAGGAGGCAAGGGAGTGAGCCAAGCATTTACATGCAGGAAGGGCTCTCCAGGAGGAGAAGGCAGTGGGAGCAAAGACTGGGAGGCAGATGCAGTACTGATGGCTTTGGAGAACAGCAGAGGGCCAGCATGGCTAAAGCAGGGAGTCAGGGCAGCGCGGCAGGAAGTGAAGGCAGGGAGACGGGGAGGTGCGGATTGTTGGGGTATCAGAGGCTGTGTGACTCCCAATTGCTGTGTGACAAATTCCTACAAATCCAATAGCTGCAAATACGGCACACTGTCCCCCAGTTTCTGCACGTCAGGAGCTGGCACAACCTAACTGGTCCTCAGCCAGCGTCAGGCAGCACTGGGTTCTCACCTGGGCCTCAGCTGTGTGGATGGCACTGCTTCCACGCTTGCATGGCAGCATTCAGTTCCACACAGGCTGCTGGACACAAGACCTCAGCTTCCTGGCGAGTGTTGATTGGAGGGGGCTCTTAGCTTCTCACAGCTGACCCCCTGCATGAGGCAGCTTGCAACATGGCAGCCTACTTCTTCAAGGGTGGCGAGAGAGAGAGATCCCGGCAAGACAAGTTATGATCTTACATAATACGGTCAATACATGAATCACATATATACTGCCACCTTCACAAGCAAGCCACAGGTTCTACTTACACCCAGGGAAAGGGATTATTGAAGGGTGTGAATGCCAGAGGTGGGGGTGATAGGGGTCACCTTAGTATCTGCCACCACAGCGTGTCCTCTGTCCCTCAGGACTCATGTCCCTTGTGCATGCAAAATACATTCACCTCTCTCAAGATCCCCTCATGCTCACAGTCCAGAATCTCATCTAAATCGAATTTAGGTGTAGAACAGATTTCTTTAGATGTTCCTCTGGTCTGGAAAACCATTTGCAACACACAATGGTGGGTAAAGCTTGAGACATTGCTGTTGAGTAAGAGGTTGCAGGGGAGGGATGAAGGAATCACTGGTCCATGGTGACTCTGAAATCCAGCTGGAAAAATGCTGGTGTTTTCTAATCCAGTTTTAAGACGTGGGAATATTCCATGTCTCTTGGCTCTGCCTTCTGGACTTCTGTTCTCTGGGTCATTCTTCTTTTCTCATGAAAGATCCATGTGTTTGCAGCCAAGTAGTTTTAGCAGCCT
The DNA here is from genome assembly GCF_009761245.1 of Sapajus apella. Classification (NCBI taxonomy): domain Eukaryota; kingdom Metazoa; phylum Chordata; class Mammalia; order Primates; family Cebidae; genus Sapajus; species Sapajus apella. The sequence goes on along the minus strand of NW_022437026.1, from coordinate 1,312,219 downwards.
TCTCGCCAGTAAAGTTTTAGGGCTCTGGCAGTCTTTCATTTTGCACTCTGCCCCTTACAGACCGATCTGCCAGCACTCTGGCTGAAACAGCTTTCTCAAACCTTTTGCCTGTCTTCTGTGAGTTTAAATGGGGATCACAGTTAATTTGGCAAGAGCCATACCCATTAATCTTTTCAAGATAAGCTCTTCTCTACCATTCTACCTTCAGTTCCTGCCAAGATGGCCCCCGGGTAACTCACTGAAGCTTCCCAGAGTCCTAAGCTTTGGTTGAGAGGTTCTGCACCGCACACCCTTATAATCTTTTGCAACAGGCCTCTGCGTGATTCATTGCTACTCCCATCTTTTGATCTTTATGAAGAATCAACAAAACACTGTACAGTCACACCCTATGCCACATGATCAGAAGCCATTTGTTAATTTCAGCATCTTTTGCCATGTGGGGAGAGTGACAATTTTCAAAATCATCAAGTCCTGATTCAGTTTTAACAGTTTAAAAACCAGTCTCTTTCTCAATTTATGTCTCTTCTCTCACACTGTGTTATAAGCAACAAGAAGAAACCAGGCAGCACCCTCAATGTTTTGCCTGGAAATCTCAACTGTATACTCAATTTGTCACTTACATGATGTGTTTTCCGTGTAACTGCAGGCGACCATTTTTCTTTTTTTTTTTTTTTTTGAGACGGAGTTTCGCTCTTGTTACCCAGGCTGGAGTGCAATGGCACGATCTCGGCTCACCACAACTTCCGCCTCCCGGGTTCAGGCAATTCTCCTGCCTCAGCCTCCTGAGTATCTGGGATTACAGGCACGCGCCACCATGCCCAGCTGATTTTTTGTATTTTTAGTAGAGACGGGGTTTCACCATGTTGACCAGGATGGACTCGGTCTCTTGACCTCGTGATCCACCCGCCTCGGCCTCCCAAAGTGCTGGGATTACAGGCGTGAGCCGCCGCGCCCGGCCCAGGCAACCATTTTTCTAAGCTTTCTGCTGCCACCTAACAATGATCCCTTTCCTGTAGCCTCTAGTGCTAAAATCCTCACTGTCTTTGAGCCCTCACTGGTGAGTCCTCCAAGCCCAGGTTTCTAGCAACAGTCTGCTCACCATGCAGTCTGTCTGTCACCACTTGGGCCATTTTAAGGGACCAGCGCTTTCTGAGATGAGGCTTGGAGCTGAGGAGCCACATGATGTGACACAGTTAAGGATGCCTCTGGCTTCCCTTTTGAGAATAGATTGAAGGGGCAAAAATGGAAGCAGAAGAGCAGTTAGGAGGCTCCTGTCAAACCCACATGGAAGGCAGAGTCTGAGGTGTGTTACTGGACTAACACTGACACTGTTCCCTTGTACTTCCGAGGGGTCCCTGGAACTTCCCAGGGAATGAGCCTTGTCGCCAGCAGGCCTGAGCCCCTCCCCTTCAACTTTACTCATGACCTGGCCTGCCCTCCTTCAGGTCTCTGGAGCACCCCCGCACCCCTCAACCCACTCTTGCAGATAGCTCTTCCTTCGCCTGCTGTTCTGTCTGTCCACAAAACATCACCAAAAATTCTTCTGTGAGCGCAGCATGGTGAGAACACGGGGAGTACAAGGAGAAATGGAAACAGTTGCTGTGCTGGAGGAGCTTATGCCCAGTGGTGGTGATACTGCCGGAGGTGAGACCACTCTGCCAGCACATGAACAAAGATGGCAGGGGCACAGTGGCATTCAGGAGTGCAGATCTGGGGGCATCCCAGAGGCTCCTAAGCCTCAGTATACAAACTGACAGGTCACACAGCCTGCTCCAGGAAACACCTTCTTAAGGGTTGGAGTTGTCTCTGCACACCCTGTTCCCACACCGCTAAACCGCCCTTGGCCCTGCCCCCGGGAGGCCCTGCTTGGCCTCGCTAATTCCTCTCTTCTTCTTGAGGCCAGAGTGAGTTCCCTCTTGGAGGCCTTTGTGTCTAGAGAGAGCCATACAATAGAAACATAAAGTGAGCTACATGCATAATTTAAAAATTTCTAGTAGTCAAATTAAACATTTTTAAGTGAAATTAACTTTAATAACACATTTACTTAACCCAGTATATCCAAAAGATTGTCATTTCAACAGGCAATCCTACTTTATAAATGACTAATGAGGTACCTGAAAAAAATCCCTTTTCATACTAAGTCTTAGAAAATCTTCGTGTACCTTATGCTCACAGGACATCTGAGTTTGGATGTTACCTTTTTATTGGAAATACGGGATCTGTATTTAGAGTTCATTGAATTTACGTTGAAAAGGTGGGTTTACATACCCAAGTTGTCTCACACACACCTAAATGTTTTCTGGTAACTGGGTGGAGTATCTGTTCTTATATTTATCTTTGCATTAATTAAAAAATGAATTAACAGTTCAGGTCCTCAGCCGCACACAGGAGCCACATTGCAAGTGCTCAATGCTCCCACGTGACTGGGGGCCACAGACGACTGACTGCCCTCTTCTGTCTGGGTCCCAGCTCCACCACTCAACTTTGGCTTTCTCCATGGTCCGGTGGCTTGAATTCACCCAGACCCTGCTGTCCTCGGCTTTTTCAGGCAGACATTCAACCAACTTCCTCCCTTCCTCCCTGCACCCCCAGCCCATCGCCAGCAGCCTCTGAACCAGTTTCCCTCCTGTCCTCATCTCAGCCACCCAAGACTCACGCACCCATCTGGCTCCCCCGGCCCACTTTTCACCTGGTCCTCATATCTATGCATAAACATTAGCATACCAGACAGTCAATCTTCATACTGATTACGTCTGCTCTGGTCAGATTCACACTTTCAAGATCAGGGGGCTTTCTCCCCACATTGAACTGGGCCTGAGGAAATCATGTCTTGTCTTCTTGTCACCTCACCCGTGGTTGCTTATCTTATGAGATGAGGGGTGTCTCAGGTGAAGCAGGACAGGGAGGATGCCAGCACAGGGGTGGTAGGGAAGAGTTGGGGAGTGCCTGTTGGGGTATGTGTTTGTGGGAGGAGGACTTTTCACATATGGCTTATGTGTCATGAGCATTTCATTGTTAAATAAGCACCTAAGGGATGATTTCACATTTCACACTTCTAAGTTTTTATAATTTAAATTCTTTCGACCGAGCTTTTTTTCTCCCCCAAGCTCTAGATCTCTGGCTAGAATTGATTTGATTTGCATAATCCTGCCTGTGAGATTTAGCCCCACCCATGAGAGCCCCCTCAGAGCCACACACAGCTGGGACACCTCTGCTGGCTTCCTCTTCCCCAAGCCTTCCCACTGGTGGCAGGCCCCTGGCTCTGGCCTCGCCTATCTGGGAATGAGCCAGCTGCACGGCTGCTGACAGTAGCTGAGATAATCCTCCCTGAGCTGTTCCAAGGATTAGTTCTGCGGCCCTGTGCCCAGCTCCCACACAAGTGGAATTTCAGGGCCAGGAAAGGAAGGGCGCAGCTCCTGTAATGTGGAGCAACCACGGCAGTAGGCACCCGGCTCCAGGCTCCCTTTTCCACCCTACAGAGGGCAGGCCCCTCAGCTCCACTCTCTTCCAAGGCTGCAGAGGGGGCAGGAATTGGGGGTGGCAGGAAAGCCGTAAGGTCTTCCAGGTGGGTCGTTCTGGGCTCAGAGATGAATGCTGAAGCTCCCATGCCCTCCCTGTGAACATGGAGTCCTCTCTCACCTGGGAGAGCCAAGTGCTGCCCTGAGAAGGATGCATTTATGGCTTCATGACGTCCTTCTTGACCCGCGATGTTGCTGCCTTTAGGTAAGCCTGAGCAAATCTGTGGGAGGCCCATTTTGGCATGAGAAACAGATGGCTTCTTCTAAGCCTGCTGGCCATGATCCCAGGTTCCAACACATTCTGGCTCAAGTTCAGCCTCTTTGTGGCACATAGGAGACCCTCCATTAGAGGTAGTATAATACAGAGGATACATGTGCTTATGAAGAGGCTGCCTGTCTGACCTTGGACAAGGTCTTTTCATTTATTTATTTATTTTTAATAAAGTCTCATTATGTTGCCAGGCTGGTCTTGAACTCCTGGGTTCAACTGATCTTCCTGCACTGGCCTCCCAAAGTGTTGGTATTATACTCTGCGTTCTCTTCAGATCGTGTACATCTGCTGCCTTTTACGAAAATGTTGGGATTATAGTGTGAGCCACCATGTGTGATCTATTTTTTTTTTTTAATTGAGGTGAAATTCACATCAGTTTGACCATTTTAAAATGAGCAATCAAGGGCATTTAGTACATTTGCAATTGTGCAAACACTATCTCCACGTAGTTCCAAAACATTTTCATCATTAATCTATGGACACAGGCATCATTTTAAGCACTTCAAATATATTAACTCATTGGATCTTCACAACAAAGACAGATTCAGTTACCGTAAATTTATAGAGTGAAAACTGAGGCACAGGTTACATGCTTAGGATCACACAGCTATGAAGCAGAATAAGGACTCCAGCCGAGGCAGTCTGGTCCCAAAGGCTTTCCCTTCCTAGTAACCACCGTGCTCTGCTGCCTCTCAGAGAACAACCCAAATAGCACTACAAGAGGGCTAAGCTGTCTGGTCTGTCTGGTGAAGATTCAAATGCTGTTTATTTCAGAGAAGGGGACATTTCTGGGCCGCAGAGTCTTCCTAGAGAAGGAAGACCATGTAAGGCCTAACTCAGGGCAGGTCAGGATGGTGTGAATGACTGACTCACTCTGAACACAGTCATCCATGGGTGTTTATTAAAACTGGCTCTGGAACTCCCACAGGGAAGGTTCTTATCCTTGCCTACACAGCACAGAGCTCTCTGGATAGAGTTCTAGACCCGGCCTCTTTCAAATACGTTAGAAACCTCAGCAAGAGGAACTATTTTCTGTCTGGCTGCATCCGTCTATTTGTTTAGAGAATGGGATATTTCCATCCTCTTTTCTACAGGCATGCTTGGAAGCCCTTCCCAAAAGCAAGACTTCTTGGTGAAATTTACTGCTGGAGAGGAAAGTGGTTTTCAGGAGAGGGGAGTCTATTCCAAGTACTGTGGCACAAAAGCTAGAGGCTGGGTAGGGAACAACTTAAACTATGTCGTCAGTCTTGTTTCCAGTTTTCTTCCTGTAGATCAGGGCTCAGGATATCCAGTCGCATGCTCTTCACCCGTCCACCAGGAATTCCTAAAATCCATGCTCATGGATCCTGGGAAATCCAGGAGGCTGGGGATGCTCGCAAGCCTCAGCAAGACTTCCAGGGACCAACCCTGCAGCCTTCATTCCTCAGGCCCCCTCAGCCCAACTGGCCAGCAAAGGCAGGCGGGGCTTCCGTGTCCACACATGAGAATGACCTGCAGCTGTTCTTTGTCTAGGCTGAGGTCAGGGATTCCCACTGCAGCTCCAGGGGCTGAGGGTAAAAGTCTTTGCAATCCAGCTCCTAGGAAATCTTTAAAATTAGGTCGGGGGTGAGCCTGTCTGTAGTAGATTAGGTAGAGAACTTTTATGAAGTTGAGGGTGAACCATCTGGAGGGTGAACTGGCTGGTGGGGTTCTAGAACTGAGGGTGGTGTCTAGCAGTGCATTTGTGAGCAGGCACAGCCAGGCTTGGTATGTGATGTGCTGTGTGTGTGTATTCACAGGCATCATGGAGCATATATACTTTCCTTTTGTGTTGAGCTAAACCTTAGAGATTATCAAGCACTTTTTTTCCTTAGACAGGGTCTCTCTCTGTCACTTAGCCTTGAGTGCAGTGGCACAATCATAGCTCACTGCAGCCTCGACCTCCTGAGCGCAAGTGATCCTCCCGCCTCAGCCTCGCATGTAACTGGGACTACAGGTGTGTGACACCATGCCTGGCTATTTTATTTTATTATTATTATTATTTGAGATGGAGTCTTGCTCTTGTTGCTCAGGCTGGAGTGCAGTGGCACTCACTGCAACCTCTGACTCCCAGGTTCAAGCCATTCTCCTGCTTCGGCCTCCCAAGTAGCTGGGATTACCGGTACATGCCACCACGCCTGGCTAATTTTGTATTTTTAGTAGAGTTGGGGTTTCTCCGTGTTGGTCAGGCTGGTCTCAAACTCCAGACTTCAGGTGATTCTCCCACCTCTGCCTCCTAGAACGTTGGGATTACAGGCGCGAGCCACAGCACCCAGGCTTATTTTTGTAGAGATGGAATCTCATAATATTGCCCAGGCTAATCTCAAACTCCTGAGCTCAAGCAATCCTTTCATCTCAGCCTACCAAAGTGCTGGGATTACAGGCACGAGCCACCACACCTAGCCAGATTATAAAATACTTTGATATCCTTTTTCTGCAGCCTTCAAAAGGAGGCAAGGCAAGCACAATTAAACCCCATTACAAATGGGGTGACTGAAGCCCCATTCATGGCTTGCCCAGGGTCACACAAAGAATGAGTGGCAGAGCCCTGAGCCTGTGTGCTTCCCTCTGTGCCAGGCTGCTTCGCCCAGGCAGGGCTGCACCTTGTGCATGGGACATTTCTCCTTTCTTGTGTCCTGAGTACCTTAAGCTACTCAGATATTGCTCAGGGGGAGAGGGGGTGGTGAGGGGGAAATGTTTTCAGGTTGTATTAATCAAAACAAAATACCACAATTAATCAAAACAAAATACCACACAGTGAATGACTTTAAAATCATACATTTATTCTTCACAGTTCTAGGGGCTTGGGAATCCAAGTTCAAGCTGGTAACTGGACTGGTTCCTGGTGACGGCTGTCTTCCTGGTTTGCAGACAGCCACCTTCTCTTTGCATCCTTACTTGGCAATTTGGTAAGAAAAGATGGGGTTGGGGGGGGGGGGGGGGAGAGAGAGAGAGAGAGAGAGGGAATGTTCTCTCTCTCTCTTTTTTTCTCTTTTTTTTTTTACCAGACCCATAATAAGGGCCCCACCCCACAACCTCATCTAACTGCAATTACCTACCAAAAGCCCATTTCCACATACCATCACATTAGGGGTTAGGGCTTCAACATAAGAATTTGGGGAGGACTTATACATTCTGTCTACAACATGGGTGGAAACCCATCTCTTTCTTACTGCTGGTGGGGAACCACAGGCTGCAGCCAGTGACAAGTTGCATGTTCTTGTTACAACTCGATCCAACTCCCCCAGATGAGGGGGTAGTGAAGGAGGACAGCACTGGGAGAGTGAGTGAGCATTAGGAAGTGAGTACGGTGGCCAGAGGTAGCAAATAAAATATAAAATGCTTAATTTTGAATTTCAGATAAACAACGAATAATATTTTTTAGCATAAGTATGTCCCGAACTAAGCTTGGGACATATTTGTGCTAAGAAATTATTCGTTCTTTATCTGAAATTCAGAGTAACTGGGCATCCTGTATTTTAATCTGGCAACCCTAAAAGGCAAGGGCCAAAAATGCTGGGGCAAGCCAGCAGATTCCAGGAGGGACTACTGCTGGACTTCTGGACTGTTGCTCTTTTTATATATTTAACTTTTTACGAAAGCCTATTTTCTTTCTTTGTACCAGCTTTTCACTAGCTTTTAAAAAATTGTGGCAAAACATACATAACCTAAAACTCACCATCTAAGCCATTTTTAAGCATACAGTTCAGTGGTATTAAGCAGGTTGACACTGTTGTGCCGCCATCACCACCATTCACTCCCACCACTCTTTCACCATGCCAGCCTGAAACTCTGCCCATTGAAGACACGCTGCCCAACTCCGCCTAGCTTCCCCATCCCTGGTGGCCACGGCTTCTGTCTTCGTGAATTTGACCATTCTAGGCACCTCACATAACTGGATCCATCCGATATCTGTACTTTTGCCTCTGGTTTCTCTATTTAATTCTTAAAGGGGGATGGGAACTAAGTGGACCACAAGAGAGCTGCCCACAGAGGCGAGGACAAGGTCAGGTGTGCTGGGGGACGCAGGAAACAGGTCCGGGCGTTGGGCCCGAGAGCAGGGGTGGGCCCTGGGCCTGGGCTGGGGGTCCTGCCCCGGGGTGCACCCAGGGCGAGGGCTGCCCGGAGGAGCCGAGGCTGGCGGACAGCCCGGCGTGAGCCTGAGGGGAAGGCAGCGAGGGGACGGACAGAGGACAGAGCCCTGGGAAGAGGGTCTGCATAGCAGAAGGCACGGGTGGGGGCTGCCTGGCGTGGGGAAGACAAGAGATCGGAGCCGTGTGTACGTCGGGAGCTCGGAGTGTGCGTGAGTCCCACACCCAGGCTGGCGACTCTGCCGGCCAGGCCAGCGCTCTGGGTCGACCGGGTACTGGAGCCGCGCACAGGGACAGCCAGTGGAGGGGGGATGGAGCCGCGGAGGGTGACGGCGGCGCTAGGACCCGGGGGCGCGGGCGGGCGGGCGGCGGGCGGACGGACGCCGGAGGCTCTAGGACCCGGCGGCTCGGACGGAGCGGAAGCGGCGGCGGGAGCTTCCGGTATTGCGGTGCGCAGGTGAGGAGGCGTCCGGGGCGGCGGGAAGTGTGGTACCGGGGGCGCTGCGGGGCGAATTGGGGGACCCGGAGGGGCCGGAGGGAGGTGGGTGGGAAGCCCGGGACCCGCTGAGCTTGTGTCCGGCGGCCGCTTCCCGGCGGCCGCCTACACTCCGCATGCCGCAGCTGGGCCCCGACCGCCTGGGAGGCGTCTTGGGCCCGTCCGGGAGCCTCCTTCCTGAAGCCGGGCCCTAGCGGAGAGGCCAAGGCGCGCGGGGTGCAGGGACCCGGGCTCTGTGGGGTCCCGGTTCCGCCTCCCCACTCCTGCGCTTTCCCTCGCAGGCCGGGTTCTGGGAAGCCTTGCGGGGCTCTTTCGCAGCTGCTGCCCGCCCGGAGCGCCCGGACCCTAGTAGGGGACCCCACTTTTCTGACACTGCTTTGGGTTCCCGGAGCCTACAGCGAGGCCTGTAACTCGGGGAGAGACCCAGGAGTTGGGTGTGATAGAACGGTCTGCAGGGAGGGCTCCGAGAAAGCCGTGCGGTCAGTGCATTTTCCTGGGAGTGCGCAGTTTACGCCACATTCTCTAAAGCGTTGTGCTGTGCACTAGAAATACTGTGCGATACACATGTGCAACTTATGTCACTTAAAAAGAATCAGAAAAAACTTGATGATGCAAACACAGATGCAAGAAAAACACGATTATTAAATAATATTTATGCGTTTGTGGAATCTATTGAAGAGTGACAAAATGGATAGACAGGAAATGTCACGGACTTAGAATGAATTGCAATTACCCACTGTGGA
>NW_022437026.1:1261709-1278082 GCF_009761245.1 Sapajus apella | reverse complement strand
GGGCCCTCAGGTTCATCCTTTCTGGCTCGGGGCCCCAGGAGAGAACAGGACTGATGGTGCATCTCCCCTCCCCCGGCCCCCCCATCCCCGGCTCTGTCTCATCCCAACACCTGCAGCACAAGAGGCTGGGGCAGGTGTCCTTACCGGCTGCATGGTGCACCCCAGGTGGTGCCCACACCACCCGGGTAAAGCGCACGGCTGGATTCAGGAGCAAGAACTTGAGGCTGCTTTGGCTGAGGCTGCCTGGAAAAAGAGATGTGTGGGGAGGTGAGTGCAGGCCCAACAGACGCCCCTACTGTCGCAGCAAAAGGGGTCCCCAGTGGGTCCCTGTCAGACACAGAAGCACTAGCACTTTTTCTTTAAATTAAATCCCATTTAATCTCCAGGGCAACCATCTTGCTAAGTGGGCTGTACTATCTGCTCCCTTTTCACACGAGGAAACTGCAGTGGAGAGAGAAAGAAACTTGTCCAAGTCACATGGCTCATGGATGACGAAACCATGACCCAAACCAAAGCCCAGCTACCCCCAACACAAGCTTCTCTGGGACCTTTGCCTGAGAGGATCCCCATCCCAGCCCCTCTGTCCCCTCCCGTCTACCTTCACTGCTTGCCCAAGTCACAGCAGGCCAGTGCCCACTGCACTGCTTCCTGCTAACCCGGGAAGATGCAGAAGGAAAGAATCCTTTCATGCTGAGCTCCCTGGGTGAGAGCACCGCTCCGTACTATTTTGTGAAGCCAAACAGCTGGGTGGGATGAGAGAGAGCAGTGGAGAGGAATGAGGAGCAGCCAAGAGAGGGAGGCGGAGTGAACCAGAGGCTCTGCCAGGCCTGAGACGCCTGCAGCCCACAGCCCACCACCCCAGCAAGGCCTGCTGCACCAAGGAGGGCAGGGATGCAGGGGACTCTGGAGTTCCCCAAGGCCAGAGGGGGAATGCATGTGAGGGGCAGGCGGGTGGGGGTGCAGCTGGGTCCTGCTCAGGCCCACAGGACAGTGGAGGAGGCATCTCTCTGTTGGCTGTGCTCTTCTCACAGTGCCGCTGCACCTGCAAAACCCAGCCCAGCTGCAGGCATGTGTGCAAACAGAGTGAGCTGTCATCTAAATTTTTAAAAAGATTTCCACCTCCACCACCCAGGAAGCACGATCCACTCCCACCTTCCAAGGTGTCCTGAGCCCCTTGCTGCCAACCTGTCCTCCCTCTCCAATGCCACTCCTCTCTACTGCCCCTGCCCACAGCACAGTACCCTCCCAAGTCAGGGAGACGCTCTTCTCAAATGTGCCTCTGTGGCTTTCAAGTCTCTCTAAGGTTGTTCAGGAAAATGTATGCCCCCTCGGCTTTCCTTCCAGGTGACAGCATCTAAACTGGGCCTTGAAAAAGTCAGAGTTTAAGAAAGGAACTCCTGTGAGCACAGGCGCGGAGGAGGTGCAGCCTGGGGCCTGCTCACGGGCAGGGGCAGTGCTGTTCAGTTAATGGTACCAATGCATGTGGTTTGGTGACAGATCTTAGCTTGGGATGCAGACATGAAAAGTCTGGAGCCTTTATAGGTTTCTAAAATGAGTGACGGCCTTTGACAAAGATTCTCCTAGTGGTGGGTGATGAGGCCCATAGGAAGAAGTGGGGAGAAGGAAAGCAAGGGGGGAAGAGGGGGGGTGAGGGAAGGAGTACCTGTGCCCATGTCCCAGCAGTGGGAGAAGGGTGGGAACATAGGACTGCTTGGCGGCTGTCACAGGTGTGTGGGACACAAGGGCAGAAAGGCATCAAAGATGACCTGGATCCAGCCTGTCTGAGAGGGATGATGGCAGTGACAATGACCCATATGGGTAATTCAGGAGGAAAGCTGACTTCAAGGATAAAGGCAGGCAGGATGGGGGGAACGCAAGGCCTCAGATCAGCGCAGCCAGGGTGGGAGGCTGGCTCCACCATTCACTGTTGGCTCACTCATGGGAAGCCTGTGCATGCCATCCTCCCAAAGTCACCTCCCTGGGCCTCAGTTTCCTCTCCCTGCCAGGGACCATAGAATATCCTAGTTCAGAGCCACTGTGCCTAGCATACCACCTGGAACACAGGCTGTACCCCATCCCTGGGGGCTGCCACTGCGGCTGAGTCGAGTCACGAGGTTAGGGTTCAGGCGCCCATGGCCAAGCTCCCCCAGGGGAGTGCCAGGTATGCAGGCCTGGAGTCAACAAGAGTCTGAGGCTGCAGCCAGGCCCGAGGCCCAATTTGGAATATGAGAGAGGGGTCACACAGAACAAATCAACATCCCGCTTCTGTCCAAAAGCCCGAGGGAGGCTGTGTTTGCAGAGGGAGGGAGGTGGAGAGGATCTGGGGTCCTCATCTGTGCTGTGGGGCACCAGGAAGGGTGGCTTTCTCACCCATCCCTGTGGCCTTCACCCTAAAGGAAGGTGACTTTTGTCTTGCAGGCACGCTGCACTAAGGGTTAAGTAATTACATGTCTGTTTTAGATCCTCAGATGGCTTGAGGACAGAAGGAATTTGCTTTTTCTTCCGTCCATCGTCTTAACACAGTACTCTGCGCAGGTGGTGATAATGAGGAAATCGGATGTGGAATGTGGAAAGGTGAACGGGTTGATGTTGTCGATCTGACTCTCGAAGAGAGAGGCGTTGATTTTTCAGCTCCATCCCTAAGAGCAAACACAGGAAGGACCTTAGGAGCTTCGCTCTGAGCCCTCAGCCTTCAGGCCCAGGGGTAAGCTCAGAAGTGGCTCAGATCAGCTCTGACCTCTCCGACACCAACTCTCTTACCTGTCTGTGAGAGGCTCTGTGTATTGGATTTTTGCTTAATATTCCATAAAAAAGAGAATCCAAACAGGTCAAGGTGGTGGTCCTCTGGCCCCCCTTCCCTATCTTCTTTCCCTTCATACTGTGCACATCAAGTAAGAATAGCATCCATATCTGAACGGTTTTGTTTTGCTGTTTGCAGCATGCAAAGGATCCACTGAGAGGGCAGGCAGTCCAGGAGCCTCCCACACCTGACTCACATGCCAGTGAATGGAGTTCCCCGACTCCCCTCGAAGAATGTGTAACGGGGGTGGCTCACCTACGGGCTCGCCCTCACTGCTCATACCCCTAGGGGGAGTATGTAGATGGGCAGGTGCAGAGGCTGGGGTGAGGGCTTTTGGGCTTTGGCTCATGGCAGGGTCTGGAGGTGGGTGTCTTAGACTCTTGAAGCCCACGTGGGCATGTGTTACAAAGCTCTTTCAGTGTGCTGCCTGCAGGCTGCTTGTGTTAATCATGTTGTTAATTAGCTCAATTGACCCTCTGCCTTATTTGAAGGGCAGAGGGCCAGTGTGACAGCCTTCTGAATTCTGCACTCTTGCCCAGTTTCCCGAAAAAATTGGATCACACACGGGCTCAAAGGATAAGTGCAAGGTTTTGCTGAATGGTGGAGGTGGCTCTCAGTGAGATGGATGGGGAGTCGGAAGAGGGTTTGGAGTAGGAAGGTGGTCTTCCCCTGGAGTTGGGCTGCCCAGGGACGAGACTCTTCTCCTACTGCCTCCAGCCAAACTCCCCTTAGTGTCCAGATGTCCCTCCTCTTCTCCCTTTCTCTGCTGCATTGTTCTGTCATTGCTGGTCTGCTGGTCTTGACATTCAGCCACTTGTGTGTGTGCCCACTAAGGTCTTGCGTTTATATGGGGGCAGGATGCAGGGAATGGTGGGCCAAAAGGCAACTTTTTGGGCACAAACCCAGATATGCCTGTCCTCATTTAGGGCCATGGATCTTCAGGGTTGAGGCTGGGGCCTTTGCCAGGGAACCACCCTTTTCTATCCAGTATTTCCCTGTCTCCTGTCTGTATCACCTGCACATGGAAGTGAAAACCCTGTAAGTTCATGCTTTTCACTTTTCCTCCAGGAGGCCAGGACATAGCAGCCAGACCAACATATGCAGGGCAAGGGAGCCCACAGGAGCTGCCCAGACCACATGGTGAGCCTGAAGCAAAGCAGGGCTAGGGGCTCAGAGCAGCAGCACAAGGCCAGCTCCCTCCAGGAGAAGTTCCCACAGGCTTCCTGCAGCTTCTGTTTCCACAGATGCCTTCCAAGGGGCTGCCCCATGATAAACGAAGGGGATGCAGCAGAATCATGTACAGCGGCATGGGAGCTGGATCTGTAAGATCCCAGGCTCCCATGCTGGGCTTGTGAGCCGTAAGCGGCCCTTGCTCTGAGCACTAGTTTATACATCTATCAATGAAGGTTCAAATGCTGGCCCTGCTTTCTCATAGGGCACGCAAAACTGCGTATGCAAATGCTCTGAACACCCCACAGCACTACGCCTATCAGGGAAACGCTGTGCATTCTTCTGGTGCTGTATCCTTACTACCCCACAGAGCGGGGCCTGGCAAAATAAAAAGGGCAAAGAACATGGGCAAAGAATCCACGGGTCTAAAGAAGTTCAAGTCAGACAACTCAACTAAGCTATAAAGTATAAGAATTTCTTAAAAACACAGAGAATTGGCTGGACATGGTGGCTCATATCTGTAATCCCAGCACTTTGGGAGGCCGAGGAGGGCAGATCACTTGAGGTCGGGAGTTCAAGACCAGCCTGGCCAACATGGTGAAACACAGTTTCTACTAAAAATAGAAATAATTAGCTGGGCATGGTGGCTCGTGCCTGTAGTCTCAGCTACTTGGGAGGCTGAGGCAGGATCACGGAGGTTGCAGTGAGCTGAGATTGCGCCACTGCACTCCAGCCTCGGCAAGAGAGCAAGATCCTGTCCCAAAAACAAACAAACAAAACCACAGAGGACCGAGGTGTCCTGATGGGCATCCAAGGAAAAAGCAGCCCTGCAGGTCAGCAGGGGGAGGGGATAGGATTCTCCCCGCAAGCATGACCATGAACTTCTCCAGCAAATACAGGATCGCTTCCAGTGCATCAGGTTCTTGGCCTTCAAATACTTCCTGAGGAGAAGCTAATGGACATTAAATGGTGATGCCCCGATGATGACCCACCCCATCTGCCCCAGCAGAGGCGTTGCTGCCCAGTGCCTCTGAAACTGGGTTACAAACTACAAATCTTTTCCCAGAAAGCAGGCTGGCCACGGCCCCAGGCCTCAGAGCCAGTGGTCAGTCAGAAGCCTCCCAGGTCTGTGCATAGCCCACACCATGATGTGCCCAGGACACGAATGGCACGCAGCTCCACCCCATTGCAGCCCGGGCCAGAGGGGAACCAAAGTGCTGCCTCTCAGAGGCTGACACAGGGGCCACCGAGGCTGAGGGACTGTCCCTCTACCTCAGAGGGTTGCATCTCACCTGTTTCACTCCATGTACTGCAGCAGCTGGAAATGGGTCTGGCAGAGCTGGGGAGAGAACACAAACCAGGCTTTGGGCGAGCAGCCAAGGGCTGCGCTGCTGACTTCTTAGATACGCCTAGAAGATGCTGACCCCAGACACAGAGGAAGCCAGCAAGGGGAAAAGTGGGGGCTGGGTGGAGACAAAAGGTATGGGTTTCCATGGCTTGTAGGCTGGTGGGAGCTGAGAGAGAGGGGAAGGAAGGGAAGTTCTGCTCCAGTGTCCACTGTGGGTTAGAGGAAAGCAAGAGGCTGACTCCCTCAAGTCCTGACCCGCCCTGTCACTTTCCACTGGGTTGAGACTTGGAGTCAATAGAGTGATGGTTCAGGGTCACCACCATATCCTGGCCTCAATTTGACCCAGGCACAGGTCAGTAGAGCTGGTGAGATGCCGTGGGGGTCTCGTGGTCAGACACCAGTGGGTACACCCCAACTCTACACTCATGAGCGGCATGACCTTAAGACATGGCTTAACCATCTCCAAATCTCCGAGTTCTCAATGTAAAGCAGGAGTACCACCCCCACGGCAGAGGCAGTGTGAAGACCAGAGACACGATGCCGTGCATGGCGCATGATAGGTCAGCAGGCAGGGCCTGCGCTGATCTTCAGCATTCCTCTGTTCAATCCCCTTTAGGCAACATCAGTAATGACAAGATCCGACCCTGAGGGATTCCTGCCTTACTCATGCCATCTCCCTGGCTTACAGATCTAGCTGCTGGCATCCAGGGCTGGAGGGACTCCGGAGCATGGGGGCTGGTGAGGTGTAGGGAAATGAGCCACTCTGCTGGAGCGGGGTTTCCAGCGTTCTGGGTTGTGCAGGAAAGCCATGGCCAGCCTCCAATGAGGTCACTGCCTTGACTCAGTGTACCCTCCAGCAAGCTCCACCTCCAGAGGAATTCCTGTTTCAGGTGTCTAGAGGAACCATCCATATCTCTTTGCCCCATGGCAGACCCTGGCCTGGGGAGGGGAGGCCCACATACCTGGGAGCCACTGACCTCCACACTGCGAATGCCCGTGATTGAGCTGATCAGTGATCGCCACCTGGCCTGCAGCATGCCCACAACCTACTGGTGGCCGCTTGCAACAGCATCTGATAGGGCAGCCCTGCCAGCTGTGACGGGAGATGTGGGGATCTGAGCAGGGCTGGGCTCCCCTGCAGCAGCCTCACCTGCCCAGTACTAAGCTCCTGATGCCAGTGCCTCTATTTCCTGCCTGGACTGTGTGTAGGGACGTTCCAGAGATAGCTTGTAGCAACGGATGCTTTCCTCAAGAGTTTACATGGAAAGTCAAATATGTGAAACACAGGAAACCGGGGCTGGCCTGACTCCTGAGTGAACCAAGGGCAGGGCTGGGTGAGAGGGGAACCCCCACTTAGCTTTGTCCATGCCCCCAAGGTGACCCTGGGGGGGACCAAGTTTCCACAAAACACCCTGAAAACCACTGGTGCAGCAGGAAGCAGCCTGGCTTCTGCTCATGGAGCTGCTACTTCCCAGCTGTGTGACTCTGGAAGAGTTGCATAACCTCTCTGACCCTGAGTTTCCTCATCTGCAAAATGGGCTTGACCCTTCCTATTTAAAGTGAGGGTTAGGGAGTGGAGGTGGGGTAACAAAAATAAAAGCAATTTTATTGGTGGGAAAGTTTCCAGTTACAAGAATACTCATCTAAAAAAATGAAAGTGAAAAACTGGAAAACTGAATGGCTTCATGACTCACTCTTTTTGACGAAATTCTATTTCTCCATAAGTTATTGGGGTACAGGTGGTATTTGGTTACACGAGTGAGTTCTTTAGTGGAGATCTGTGAGCACCTGGTGCACCCATCACCCGAGCAGTATACGCTGCACCATATTTGTTGTTTTTTCTCCCTCATCCCCCCTCACTCTTGCCCCCAAGTCCCCAAGGTCCACTGTATCATTCTTATGCCTTTGCATCCTCATAGCTTAGCTCCCACACATCAGTGAGAACAGATGACATTTGGTTTTCCATTCCTGAGTTGCTTCACTTAGAATGATCTTCTCCAATCTCATCCAGGTCACTGCAAATGCTGTTAATTCAATCCTTTTTATGGCTGAGTAGTATTCCATCATATGTATATATATGTGTATATATACATATATATCATATTTATATGATAGAATACTGCTGGATGGAATGATACATCATATGTGTGTGTGCGTGTGTGTGTGTGTGTGTGTGTGTGTGTGTGTGTATGATGGAATACTACTCAGCCATAAAAGGAATGAATATATATATATATATGTATGAATATATATGATCTATATAATGGATGCAGTGATCAGGGAACACTTCTACACTGCTGGTGGGAATGTAAACTAGTACAGCTGCTGTGGAAGACAGTGTGGACATTCAAGCAACACACGTGGACCTGCCCCGCCCACCTATTCCTTTCCTTCCAGTGATCTGTCTGCCAGACCAGGGAAGGGCCGCGCCTTGCACTGTTCAGCCTGCTGCAGACCCAGCATCTTCCAGGCCTGGCCAAGGAGGACAAAGGTGAGGCGAAGGGAGCAGGACGGCCGCTGTTTACCTATCGGGAACCGAGAAAGGCCAGCCAGACGTCCTTGCCAAAGGAGCTCTTCTGTACCTTGTGCACAAACTGGGCCAGCTGGGAGTGTGTCCAACAGGAGTAATAAACCTGGCGGAGAATAAGAAAGGGGCTTCAAAGAGGGGACCAAAACTCCCAAAGTATTCTCTAACATCAAGGCAAGCCAGGCCAGAGAGGCTGAGGGAAAGGGAGCATGGCTGCAGGGGCACAAAGCTGAGGCAGGACAGTGATGTCCCACATCAGGTTTCGTCTACCAAGGGGCCCAAGGGTTCTCGAGCCACCCTCAGCTCTAGAGGTTCAAGGGAATGTCTTAGAGGCAGCTCCTTCTGCAAGTCATACCCAGCCTCCAATCAACTGCCTGAGAGGGTTTGCCAATCTCGGGACAGTGTGAGATCCTGAATGGTGACTCTTACCATGGAAAAGAGTCCCCATTCCGTCGGGGTAGGGGTGTTTCTCACAAAAGAGAAAGAGGGAGGCTGAGCAGAATACTCTCTCTCTAATCCTCTAAGACAAGAATGAGGAGAGGAAAAGAGAAAAATACAGAGACAATACTTACATCTGACAGAAAACAAAAGTCATAAATCAATGAAACCAAATATGTTTAAATTTGAGAAATGTCAGACCATATACATCCCATAGCACTCCATGCAAATGGAAACGCAGACAAGGGGGAAGTAAACCATGAGAGGCCCAAAGGGCAGGGCACTCGTGCCTCTCCTACCCACACCTCCCACCACCACCACCCAGTGGGGACAGAAACCACTCAGACGCCAGCCCAGAACAGCCGCTCCTCAATGCCCTGGGGTGACAAGCCCAGGCCCCGCTCCCAGGAGAGGTCTCCCCAGGGCCCAGCCTAGCCAGCCAAGGGAGCAACTAGAGACCATGAGCTGGAAGCTCCTCCTTCATCCATAGGAACGAAGAGGACAGAGTGACTCCAGCCTCCTTCCCGGGGTAGACAGTCCGGGGCCACAGGCCCCAGCACAGCATCAGCCCAGGACATGCATGTTACCTTAGCTACGTGTTCTTCTTTCAGGTCATCCTCATCCTCATTCACTCTGTGTGTCTGTGGGTATGGGTGTGGGTATGTATGTGTGTGTGTGTGTGTGTATGTGTGTGAGAGAGGGAGGGAGAGAGAGAGAGAGAGAGAGAGAGAGAGAGAGAGAGAGAAAGAAAGAAAGGAAATAGTCTTCCCTCAGCTAACTTAGCAAAACACCGTCTGAGCATCTGCTGAGCCCTCTTGATGAGCCCTGGGCATTCCCAGCAGCCGGTCCCACCGAAGCAGCAGGTGCTGCTTCTTCAGAAACTCTCCCAGGCAAACCCCAGGCCCAGCCTCCCCCAGCTGCTCAGGTCTGTGGATGGGGAAACATGCAGAGAAAGGAGAAAGGGTGTCAGTATCCTCAACCCAAGCTATGAATTGGAAGCCTTAGGAGCCATGGTGGGCTGCTGTCCTCTCCCTGCCCCTCACGCAGCAAGCTGGATCCCTCTCAGACCCCAGCAGGGACTTTCTCTACAACACCTCGGGCCTTTGGACATGCTGTCCTGTGCCTGTAATTCTCTTTCCCCTCACCTCACCAACTCCCAGTCAACTCTAAGATTGTGGCAGAAACATCAGCTCCTCCAGGCAGCCTTCCTTGACCTTCCCTGATAAGTCCAGCTGCTTTGACGCACACTCATGGCACCTGCTCTGGCCCAGAGCAGCCTAGAACTTCAATTTTGCTGGGGTGTCAGGGTGGTCAGTGCATGTACAGAACTGAGAAGGCCTTTAAAGTCTTAATTTTGAAATTATTTTAAATGTTACATTCTACCATATAACAGCTGTGTTTGTTTTAGCATAAAAACAATGTTTTAAAGTAATTGTTGTCTGGTAAATCGACACCTCTAGAATGAAGATACACCAGGCTTTACCTTATTGCTTCAAACCCCATCCCACACATGCGCACTCCTAGGGTACGAGTCCTCCAGTTTAAGAAGCACCATTGGGCCGGGCGCGGTGGTTCATGCCTGTAATCCCAGCACTTTGGGAGGCCGAGGCGGGTGGATCACGAGGTCAAGAGATCGAGACCATCCTGACCAACATGGTGAAACCCCGTCTCTACTAAAAATACAAAACATTAGCTGGGCATGGTGGCGTGTGCTTGTAATCCCAGCTGCTCAGGAGGCTGAGGCAGGAGAATTGCCTGAACCCAGGAGGTGGAGGTTGCGGTGAGCCGAGATCGCGCCATTGCACTCCAGCCTGGGTAACAAGAGCGAAACTCTGTCTCAACAACAAAAACGAACGAAACTATCACAAAAAAAAAAAAAAAAGAAGCACCATTGGAGGAACAGAAGGTGATAGCATTTGGTGGTCAGTCGGGGTCTGATTGTAGAAGGTTTTAAACAACAATTGAGTAAGTTTAGACTTCATATTACTGTAGGCAAGTTGCAAGTCACTGAAACATTTTTAAACAGGAGTGGAATTGAGAAGTGGAATTGCAAAAGCAGTGTCTTGGAAATATGGAGCAGGAAGCAGTGTGAAGGGTGCTTTGGTGGGGAGAGACCAGAAGCCAGCAGCCAAGTTGGGTCACGCAGTGAACCAGGCAGGGCAGTAGGGGCTTAGCAGGCAAATCCGGATCGTGTCCCTCCACCCTCCTCTCACTTCCACCCTGACCCCCCTGCCCCTGGCTTTTCACAGCCACACCATGGCACTGACCCAAGACTCTGAGCGGCTGCTTGAGGTGTGGAAGTGGATCGGTGTCCTGCCCTTGAGGAGGTGGGTGAGGCTCCAGTGCTCTGAGGGCCTGGTGGGGCTGGCTGCTGCATAGCCTTAGGGATTGACAGATGAGCTGGGAAGGGCAGACTGGGACAGAAAATTGGGTTATCTGCTCAGAGGGGGACCTTGCATGCAACCCCAGGGGTCATCCAAGCCAGTGAATGTTTCTGAGCAGGACCAAAGCTCTCCAGTGAGTAACAGAACGAGACCTAATAAAAAAACAAAAAAAAAAAAAAAAAAAAAAAAAAAAAACAGAGAGAGAAAGAGAAAGAGAGAGAAAGAAAGAGAGAAAGGAAAGAAGGGGGAAAGGAAAGGAAAAAGAAGAAAGAAAGGAAAGGAGAAAAGAAAAAGACCATCATCTTTAACAAAAATACATGAATGCTGGGTTACATGTGTGAGCCACTGTGCCCAGTCCATTTTTCTTTCTGTTTCTTTTGCTTTATTTTGTTTGAGATTAGGTCCTACTCTGTTACCCAGGCTGGAGTGCTGTGGCGAAACCTCCTAGGTTCAAGCGATCCTCCCACCTCAGCCTCTTGAATAGCTGAGACCACAGGTGTACACCACCATACCTGGCTAATTTTTTTGTATTTTTGGTAGAGATTGGGTTTTGCCATGTTTCCCAGTCTGGTCTCAAACTTGTGAACTCAAATGATCTGCCCACCTCAGCCTCCCAAAGTGCTGGGTTACAAGCGTGAGCCACTGTGCCCAGCCCAGTTTTCTTTTCTTTCTTTCTTTTTTTTCTTTCCTGAGATCAGGTCTCTCTCTGTCACCAAGGCTGGAGTGGAGTGATATGGTCATGGCTTGAAGCAGTGTCAACTTCCTGGGCTCACACAACCCTCCCACTGAGCCTCTTGAGTAGCTGGGACCAAGGTAGACACCACCATGCCTGGCTAAGTTTTGTATTTTTGATAGAGATGGGGCTTGACCATGTTTCTCATTCTGATTTCGAACTCCTGAACTCAAGTGATCTACCCACCCGGGCCACAAAAAATGCTGGCTTATAGTTGTGAGCCACTGTGCCAAGCCGTTTTGTCCTCTCTCTCTCTCTTTTTCTGAGAGCAGGTCTCGCTCTGTTACCCAGGCTGGATTGTAGCAATAGGACCACAGCTCTCTGCAGCCTAACCCTTCAGGGCTCAAGGGATCCTCCCACGTCAGCCTCCTGAATACCTTGGACCACAGGTGCACATCACCACGCCTTGCTAATTTTTTGTGTTTTTGGTAAAGATGGGGTTTTACCATCTTGCTCAGTCTGGTCTCGAACTCCTGAAATCAAGTGATCTGTGCACCTTGGCATCCCAAAATGCTGGGTTATAGGTGTGACCCACTGTGCCCGGACCTTTTTTTTTCTTCTTATTATTATTTTTGATTTTTTATAGAATAGGTCTTGCCCTGTAACCCAGGAAGTTGTGCAGCAGCGTAATCACGGCTTGCTGCAGCCTCAGCCTCCTGGGCTCAAGTGATCCTCTCACCTCAGCCTCCTGAATAGCTAAACCACAGGTGCACACCTCCACACCTGGCTATTTTTTTATATTTTTGATGGAGATGGGGTTTTGCCATGTTGCCCAGTCTGGTCTTAAACTCGTGAACTCAACTGATCTGCCAACCTTGGCCTCCCACAGTGCTGGATTACAGCCGTGGGCACTGTGTCCAGCCCTTTTCTCCTCTTTTTTACTTCTTTTGGTTAGGTCTTCCTCTGTCATCCAGGCTGGAGTGAAGTGATGTGATGTGATCACGGCTTGCTGCAGCGTCAAACTCCTGGGCTTAAGCAATTCTCCCGCCTCAGCCTCTTGACTACCTGGGGCCACAGGTGCACACGTGGCTACTTTTTGCAACCCTCACTGGACCGGGGACAAAAAGGACCAGAAGGAGGGCGGGAACAGGCGCTCAGCCCCATCCCTGAGGCCGCACAGCGCCCACACCCCGACCCCGCGCTCTGGGCAAGGCCATGGAAGATGGACCCTAGGCGGTGCACTGGGCGACTCTCAGGCCGTCTGAGGCCGGCCTCTGCAGTGGGCGCGGCTACAGCTGCCACCTGCACGCGGCGACCCGGCAGCCGCAGTGACAACCTCCGACGCTGCCTGCCGGCTCCACCGCAGTGAGGATCCCAGGGCCAGAAGCCTTTGCAGGTCCCCACACAGGCAGTCGGCCCTGCTGCTGCAGGAAAGCAGGAACCGACCAGCCGGCCTCGAGGATCCAGCGGCTGCACAGCACCCAGCCACCGCCACCTGTCGCTCTGTGCATCGGCCAAGAAAGAGGGGCCCAGGCTGGGAGGGCGGTCCGCTGGACTGCGCTCGGGTCCTCTGGGACCAGTCCTGCCCGGCGACGCCACGGGCTCAGCTGCAGCCGCCCCCTGCAGGTGGTGCGTGGCAGCAGCGGTGACAATCCTGGACATGCACGCGGCGGCCAGCAGCACAGAACCAGGGGCCAGACGCCACCGTGGGCCTAACGGAGGCGGTGAAGACGCAGCTGCAGGAGGGCGGGAAGTGGCGCTCGGCCCCATTCCAGTGGCCGCACAGTGCCCAGACCCGCCGCCCAGCACTCTGGGAGCCGCCAAAGAGGAGCGGATCCGAGGGTGGGAGGGGGTATTCGGCGACCTTCAGGGCTCACTCAGGTCTGGGTCCTGCACTGCCACCCTCTGCCGCGGGCTCCACTGCAGCTGCCACCAGCACACGGCGCGGCAGAAGCGGTGGCAACCCCAGTTCTGCCTGCAGTAACCAGCAGCGGGGGACCCAGGGCCCGAGGCCGCCTCAGGGCGCCCCTCAGGAGGGCTCCGCAGCTGCAGGAGGGCAGGACTAGCGCTCAGCTCCATCTGGTGGCGCCTGCATCCCCGCGCTCTGGGCTCGGGCCAAACCGGAGTAGCTCCTAGGGTGGGAGGGCGGTGCACTGGCGGACCCTCGGGCCATCTGATACCTGCCCTACCGGCCTCCACCGTGGGCTCTGCTGCAGCTCCCGCCTGCACAGGGCACTCGGCGGCAGAGGTGGCGACCTCAGCCTGCCTGAACCCCCAAGGCCGCGGACACCAGGGCCTGGCGCCCCCTGGCGGCTCATCCGGGCCCAGCGCAGCTGCAGGAGAGCGGGAGCCAGCCACAGGCCCGTGACTGTTCAGCGCCCAGCGCCCGCAGCCCCGCGCTGTGGACGCAATCTGGTCTCAAACTCCTGAACTCAAGTGACCTGCCCACCTTTGCTTCCCAAAGTGCTGGGTAACGGGTGTGAGCCACTGTGCCCAGCCCCTATTTCTCCTTTATATTTTTATTTTATATGCTTATTTGTTTTTAGATTAGGGTTTCCTCTGTTACCCATGCTGAAGAGCAGCAGCATGATCACGGCTTGCTGCAGCGTCAAAATACTGCGCTGAAGCGATCCTCTCACCTCAGCCACTTGAATAGCAGGGACCATAGGTGCACACCAGCAAGCCTGGCTATTTTTTGGTATTGTTGTCAGAGATGGAGTTTTGCCATGTTGCCCAGTCTGGTCTTGAATTCCTGAACTCAAGTGATTTGCCCACCTTGGCCTTCCAAAGAGCTGGGTTACAGTTGTGAGCCACAGTGACAAGCCCTTTTTTTGTCTTTTTTTTTTTGCATGTTCGGTCTTACCCCATAACCCAGGCTGGAGTGTAGCGGTGTGATCAGACTGCTGCAGCCCCAACCTCCTGTGCTCAAGTGACACTCCCACCTATTTCTTTCTTTTGAGTAGCTGGGACCGCAGGTGCACACCAGCACATTTCGCAATTGTTGGTATTTTTGGTAAGGATGGAGTTTTGTCATGTTGCCCAGTCTGGCCTTGAACTCCTGACCTCAAGTGATACTCCCATGTCAGCCTCCCAAAGTGCTGGGTTGCAGGCATGAACCACTGCACCCCTCCTTTTTTTGGGATTAGGTTTTGCTCTGTTACTTAGCTGGAGTACAGTGGCATGATTATAGCTTGCTGCAGCCTCAACCTCCTTGACTTATACAATCCTCTTACCTCAGCCTCTTGAATAGCTGGGACTACAGGGGCACACCATCACGCCAGGCTAAGTTTTTGTATTTTTGTTAGAAATGGGGTTTGACCATGTTGCCCAGTCTGGTGTCAAAATGCTGAAACCAAGTGATCTGCCCACCTCTGCCTCCCAAATTGCTGGATTACAGGCATGAGCCACTCTGTCCAGCCATTTTTCTTCCTCTTTTATTTTTTTGGGTGTGTGTGTGCGTATGTGTGTGTGCATGTGTGTGTTTAAGTTAGGCTTTGCTTTGTCATCCAAGCAAAGGTGCAGTGGTCTGATCACGGCTTGCTGCAGCCTCAACCTGATGAGCTCAATCAAACCTCCCACCTCAGCCTCTTGAATAGCTGGGACCACAGGTGCACACCACCACGTCTGGCTAATTTTTTGTATTTTTGGAAGAGATGGGGTTTTGCCATGTTTCCCAGTCTGGTCACCAATTCTTTAACTCAAGTGATCTGCCCACCTTGTCACCCCAAAGTGCTGGGTTGCAGGCATGAGCCACTGTGCCCTGCCCTATATTTTCATTTTTCTGTTTCTTTTCAGATTAGGACTCGTTCTGCTACCCAGGCTGCAGTGCCGTGACGCGATCACGGCTTGCTGCAGTTTCAACCTTGTGGGCTCAAGTAGTCCTTTCACCTCACCCTCTTGAATAGCTGAGACCATAGGTGTGGGCCACCATGCCCGGCTAATTTTTTGTACTTTTGGCACAAATGTGGTTTTGCCATGTTGCACGGTTTGGTCTCAAACTCCCGAACTCAAGTGATCTCCCCACCTCAGCTTTCCAAATTGCTGGGGTAGAGTTGTGAGCCGCTGTGCCCAGCCCTATTGTTTCCTTCTTTTTTTTTTCTTCTGTTTTTATTGACATTCGGTCTTGCTATTTTACCGAGGCTGAAGTGCAGTGTGCAGTCACGATTAGCTGCAACCTCAGCCTCCAGGGCATAGGCAATACTCCCACCTCAGCCTCACGAATAGCTGGGACTAGAGGTGCACACCGTACGCCTGGCTAATTGTTGGTATTTTTGGTGCGGATGGAGTTTGCCATGTTGCCCAGTCTGGTCTCCAACTGCTGAACTCCATGACCTGCCCACCTCGACATTCTAAATTGCTGCGCTACAGGCATGAGCCGCTCTGCCCAGCCCTATTTTCTTTTCTCTGTTTTTATTTTGAGATTAGGTCTTGCTCTGTTACCCAGGCTGCAGTGCAGTGGCATGGTCACAGCTTGCTACAGCCTCAACCTTTTGTGCTCAAGCGATCCTCCCACCTCCTCTTGAATAGCTGGGACCACAGGTGCACACCACCATGCCTGGTTAGTTTTTTGGATTTTTGGTAGAGATGAGGTTTTGCTATGGTGCCTAATCTAGTCTTCATCTCCTGTATTCAAGTGATCTGCCCTCCTCAGCCTCCCAAAGTGCTGGGTTACAGGCATGAGCCAATGTGCCAAGCCTGTTTTTCTTTTTCTTTTTTTTCTTTTTGGTGGGGATATGAGGTCTCACTCTGTTACCTAGGCCGGAGTGCAGTGGCATGATTTTAGCTTGCTGCAGCCTCAACCTTCAGGAATCAAGAGATCCTGTGACAACAGATGCACACCACCTCACCTGGCTAATTTTTTGTAGAGATGGGGCTTTGCCTTGTTACCCAGACTGGTCCTGAACTCCTGAACTCAAGTAATCTCCTTACCTTGACTTTCCAAAGTGCTGAGTTACAGGCATGAGCCACTGTGCCCAGTCGTCCAGTCATTTCTATCTCCTTCCTTTACTTTTTCCCTCCCCTCCCCTCCTCTC
>NW_022437026.1:1249055-1256709 GCF_009761245.1 Sapajus apella | reverse complement strand
TCTCACTGTTTTACACAGGCTGGAGTGCAGTGGTGTAATCGTGGCTTACTAAATGCTCAACCTCCTGGGCTCAAGTGATCTTTACATATCAGCCTTTAGAATAGCTGGGACCACAGGTGCTCACCACCATGCCTGGTTAATTTTTTGGATTTCTGGTAGAGATGAGGTTTTGCCATCTTGCCCAATTTGGTCTTGAACTCCTGAACTCAAGTGATCCGTCCACCCCAGCCTCCCAGAGTGCTCGGTTACAGACATGAGTCACTATGCACAGCCCTTTTTTTCTTTTCCTTTCTTTCTTTTAAAAATTATTTTGAAATTAGGTCTTGCTCTGTAACCCAGGCTGTTGTGCAGTGGCATGATCATGGCTTGCTGCAGGCTCAACTGCCTTAGCTCAAGTGATCCTCCCACCTGAGCCTCTTGAACAGCTGAGACCACAGGTGCACACCACCATGCCTGGCTAACTTTTTGTATTTATGGTAGAGACGGGGTTTTCCCATGTTACCCATTCTGGTCTCAAACTCCTGAGTTCAGTTGATCTGCCTACCTCGGCCTCCCAAAATGCTGGACTACAGGTGTGAGACACGGTGCCCAGCCCTTTATTCTTTTTTTCTTTTTTTCCTGTGTGATTAGGTGTCGCTCTGTTGCCCAGGCTGGACTGCAGTGGCATGGTCACGGCTTGCTGTAGCCTCAACCTTCTGGGCTCAAGCGATCCTCCCACCTCAGCCTCTTGAATAGCTGAGACCACAGGTGCCCACCACCATGCCTGGGTAATTTTTCACATTTTTAATAGACATGGCGTCTTGTATCTGTAATAGAGATGGGGTTTTAATAGAGATGGTGGTTTTGTGATTAGGTCTGACTCTGTTATTCAGAAGTTTGAGCCTCTGTGCACAGTCTGGTCTCAAACTTCTGAACTTAAGTGATACTCTCACCTTTGTCTCCCAAGTGCTGTGTATGGGTGTGAGCCACTGTGCCCAGCCCTTTTCCTTCTCCTTCTCCTTCTTCTTTTTAAATTAGATCTCATTCTTTTACCCAGGCTGAACTGCAGTGGCGGGATAAGGGCTTGCTGCAGCCTCAACCTCCTGGGCTCAGTGATTCCCCCACCTCAGTTTCTTGAGTACCTTGAACCACAAGTGTGCACCACCACACGTGGCTAATTTTTTGTGTTTTTGGTAGAGATGGTGTTTTGCCATATCACCCAGTTAGGTCTCGAACTCCTGAACTCAAGTCATCTGTCTGCTCATGTTGGCCTCCCAAATTGCTGGGTAATAGGCCTGAGCAACTGTGCTCAGCATTTTATCTTCTTTCATATATTTGTGTGTGTGTGTGTGTGCGCGTGTGTGCAGAGAGAGAGATCTTGCTCTGTTACTTAAGCTGGAGCGCCGTGGCGTGGTCATGGCTTGCTGCAGCCTCAACCTCCTGGGCTCAAACGATCCTCCCACCAGTCTCTTCAGTAGCTTAAATCACAGGCACACACCACCATGCCTGGCTATTTTTGTGTATTTTTGGTAGAGGTGAGGTTTGGCCATGTTGCCCAGTGTTGTCTCCAACTGCAGAACTTAAGTGATCTGCCCACCTCAGCCTCACAAATGTGTGGGTTACAGGCATGAGCCACTTATTGAGCTGAACACCTAAGATTAGTCTTTTTTCTTTTATGTGAGTTATTTCTCAATAGAAATTTAAAGATAGGCCAGGCTCAGTGGCTCATACCTGTAATCCCAGCCACCTGGGAGGCTGAGGCAGGAGAATCACTTGAACCCAGGAGGCAGAGGTGGTGGTGAACCGAAATTGTGTCACTGCACTCCAGCCTGGGCAAAAGAAAAAAAAATTGCTGGGTGTGGTGGCACATGTCTCTAGTTTCAGCTACTTGGAAGGCTGAGACAGGAGATCACTTGAACCCAGGAGCTTAAGGCCATCGTGAACCGTGATTGCACCACTGCACTCCAGCCTGGGCCACAGAGGAAGACACTGTTTCTAAAAAAAAAAGGTTAGGCTGGGCTCGGTGGCTCACGCCTGTAATCTCAGCACTTTTGGGAGGCCAAGGTGGGCAGATCATGAGGTCAAGAGATCGAGACCATCCTGGCCGACATGGTGAAACCCCGTCTCTACTGAAAATACAAAATTAGCCAGGTGTAGTGGCACATGCCTGTAGTCCCAGCTACTCGGGAGGCTGAGGCAGGAGAACTGCTTGAACCTGGGAGATGGAGGTTGCAGTGAGCCGAGATCACGCCACTGCACTACAGCATGGTGCCTGGCAACAGAGCAAGACTCTGTCTCAAAAAAAAAAAAAAAAAAAAAAGGTTAATTTCCAGTTAATTTTATGTGGAATGCCGCAACTGGATGGCAGTGAAAAAGTCTCATGATAGCCTTTCAAGTGAGCTAGAGAGGTGACAGGGAGATGGACTTGAAGAAACTCCTCCCAGGCCCCCATCCTCCGTGTTCCTGGGGGACCCAGGCATTCTGAAGAGAGTCTGGTGACCACGATGCTGACGGGGCTTCCCCTCTGGGCCTTGGATGTCTAACTCATCCACTGGGCATGCGTCTGAATGGAAGCTGAGGCTTTGTCCAGCCTCTCTGTCACAGACAGGATACAAGTGACAGTGGAATAAGCAGGTACATTTATTTATTTATTCATTTAGAGATGGAGTGTCACTCTCGTTGCCCAGGCTGGAGTGCAATGGCATAATCTCAGCTCACTGCAACCTCCGACTTCCAGGTTCAAGCAATTCTCCTGCCTCGGCCTCCTGAGTAGCTGAGGTTACAGGCATGCACCATCATGCCTGGCTAATTTTGTATTTTTAATAGAGACCAGGTTTATCCATGTTGGTCAGGCTGGTCTTGAACTCCTGAACTCAGGCGATCCACCCTCCTCAGTCTCCCAAAATGCTGGGATTACAGTCGTGAGCCGCCGCACCTGGCTTATTTGTCTTATTATTATTATTATTATTATTTGGACAGACGGTCTCCCCATGTTGCACGGGCTGATCTCAAACTCCTTGGCTCAAGCGATCCTCCTGCCTCAGCCTCCCAAAGTGCTGGGATTACAGGTGTAAGCGCTGCACCTGGCTTCGAGCAGGTGCATTTACTAAGCAGCTAGGATGGCCCTGAGCATCACACAAGTGGGGGTCCTCTAGACCCCAGCTCAGCCCAGTAAGAATCCCCTAGGACAGAGGCTAAGTCTGAGACTCTGAGGGCTGGAGGCTTAGCTGGGGTCACACAGCAGTGGGTGTATGTTGAATCAGGGTGAGACTGGGAGACCCTGTTACTCCTGTAGGGGACTTGCTGTGTGACCCCCCAGTGAGTTCTTTTTTTTTTTTTTTTGAGACAGGGTCTTGCTCTGTCACCCAGGCTGGAGTGCAGTGGTGCAATCTTGGCTCACTGCAACCTCTGCCTCCTGGGTTTAGCGATTCTCCTGCCTCAACCTCCTAAGTAGCTGGGACTACAGGTGCACACCACCACGCCCAGCTACTTTTTGTATTTTTAGTAGGGACAGGGTTTTACCATGTTGGCCAAGCTGGTCTTGAACTCTTGACCTCAGGTGTTCCACCTGCCTCAGCCTCCCTAAGTGCTGGGATTACAGGCATGAGCCACTGTGCCCAGCCCCAGTGAGTTCCTGTGCCTCTTACCTGCCTATGCCTGGCACATGCAGACTCCCTGTGGCCCCCACTCACTGCCTGGCACAACAGCCCTTCCTCTCCATGGCCAGGAATGCTGGGCATTAGAAGAAGATCTGGGTGCTCCAGGGGGAAGGGCGCTCCTGGGGCACCACCTGCCCTTTTACCATCTGGTGGCTGGATATGACACTGACTGCCCTGCTGTAAACCCCCAGCTCCCTAACTCTCTGCCACCTCCTCTCTAGGCCTAGACAAAAGTAGATTCATCCCTGCCTCAAGGGAGCTCTGAGTCTGGTGTAGAAAGAGCTGGGCACAGACACTTCTAGTGGGGTCAGCTCTGGGCCAGAGGGAAGGAGAGGGTTATGAGTACCCTGCTTAGCCTGGAAAAGTAATGTCAGAGATGACTTCTTGCATGTGGGCTTTTTGAGTGGGGTTTTGAAGAATGAGTAGGAGTTTCCCAGATGAGGACTAATAACTGCAGTAACACCCAGTTTAACCAGCACCAACTATGCGCCTGGCTGTATGCTAAAACCCTCATTTGACTACCTCTCCAGTGAAAGCCTCGGTCCCTGTCTTCCAGGAAACTGAGGCATGGCGGAGAGGAATGACGTGTCAAAGTTGCCCTTTCTAGCTCTCTCTAGCACTTTCTCCTCTGCTTTCTTTGTTTTTCACCATCTTTAGCCTTTGAGCCCAACCAGAGAGGAGGGAGAGGGAATTCTACAGAGGAAGATAGCTGCTGCTTAAGCTCGTGTCTGGAAAATTTGTCACATGGGAATAAATTTTTCTCCAAAGACTACCATGTTGGCCAGGTGTGTGGCTCATACCTATAATCCTAGCACTTTGGAGGCAGAGGCAAAAGGATACCTTGAGCCAAGGAGTTTGAGACCAGCCTGGGCAACACAGTGAAACCCTATCTCTACAAAAACTTAAAAATATATATATTGGAAAAAAAAAATAGCAGAGCATGGTGGCACGTGCCTATAGTCCCAACTACTCAGGAGGCTGAGGTGGGAGGATCGCTTGAGCCCAGGAGGTCGAGGCTGCAGTGAGCTGTGATTGTGCCCCTGCACTCCAGCCTGGGCAACTCAGTGAGACCCTGTCTCAACTACAACAACAACAAAAAAGGACTCTCAGGCTGGAATGGTGTCCTTATTTCATGGGAAAGGATACAGAAGGTCCAGAGAGGCGTCCCAGCATCTGCAGGAACGTATCTCTGAGACCCGGCCTGGCCGTGGCCACTGAAGTGTACACTCTGTGTGCAGGGTCTGGTGTTGGGGGCAGGGGCACAGCTGGGTGGGAACATTGAGGCTGTAATGCCAGACCCCAGGTGTCCCTGTGCCTCAGACAGCAACCAGCACGGCCATGCCAGCTCCAGGAACCATGATGCGGCGTTGCTCTCAGATGCTGCTGATGTTAGTGATGTGGTTGGGGGCACTCTGGGGAGCGCCCTGCCTCTGCCCTGGTGAGAACCTTCCAGCGTTCCTAGGACCCTCGGACAAACACTCCAATCCGGATGACTCCAGGTTCCAGGAGTTGCAGAAAAGCCACCAGGACCTTCAGAGCCCAAGTAAGAAAAGGAGGACTCAGACCCCGACCTCATCCAAAAGCGCAGGTGAGCTCTCGGAGACCTCCATCCCCAGGACAGCCCCCGTGTCTATTTTCTTTCTTTTTAAAGATGGTCGCCAGGCGCAGTGGCTCAGGCCTGTAATCCCAGCACTTTGGGAGGCCGAGGCAGGTGGATCACCTGAGGTGAGGAGTTCAAGACCAGCCTGGCCAATATGGCAAAACCCCATCTCTACTCAAAGTACAAAAATTAGCCAGGCATGGTGGCGAATGCCTATAATCCCAGCTACTCAGGAGGCTGAGGCAGGAGAATCGCTCGAACCTGGGCAGAAGAGGTTGCAGTGAACTGAGATGGTGCTGCTACACTCCAGCTTGGGCAACAAGAGTGAGACTCTGTCTCAAAAAAAAAAAAAGTTCTTATCTTGGGGCTGGGCGCAGTGGCTCATTTCTGTAATCCCAGTGCTTTGGGAGGCTGAGGCAGGCATATCACCTGAGGTCAGGAGTTCGAGACCAGCCTGGCCAACATGACAGAGTGAGATCCGGTCTCTATGAGAAATACAAAAATTAGCCAGGCACGGTGGCGCACACCTGTAATCCCAGCTACTAAGGAGGCTGAAGCAGAAGAATTGCTTGAACCCAGGAAGCAAAGGTTGCAATGAGCTGAGATCGTACCACTGCACACCAGCCTGGGCGACAGAGCAAGACTCCATCTAAATAAATAAATTTATTTAAAAAAAAAATCCCCTAGGACAGGGCTGAGTCTGAGACCCTGAGGGCTGGAGGCTTGGCTGGGCTCACATGGCAGTGGGTGCGGGCTGGGGCGGGGAGAGGCCTGGAGACCCTGTGACTCCAGTGGGGGCCTTGCTGTGTGACCCCCAGTGAGTCCTTGAGTCTCTTACCCACCCATGCCTGTCAAATGCAGACACCCACACATACCCACTGTCTGCTGGACCCGGCAGTCCTTCCTCTCCACAGTCAGGAAGCTGGATGCAGGCACAGGGACTGGCACCTGGGGCCAGGAATCCTGAGCATTAGAAGCAGGTCTGGGCGCCCCAGGGAAAGGGGACTCCTGGGGCACCCCCTGCCCCTCTACCATCTGGTGGCTGGACATCACACCAGCACACCCTGCTCTAAACCCCGAGCTCCAGCCAGGTGTGGTAGCTCACATCTGTAATTCCAGCACTTTGAGAGGCCACGGCGGGAGGATCACGAGGTCAGGAGATCAAGACCAGTCTGGCCAACATGGGGAAACCCTGTCTCTACTAAAAAGTACAAAAATTAGCTGGGCGTGGTGGCACACACCTATAATCCCAGCACTCAGGAGGCTGAGGCAGAAGAATCGCTTGAACACGGGAGGCGGAGGTTGCAGTGAGCTGAGATGGTGCCACTGGACTCCAGCCTGGGAGACTCCACCTGAAAAACAAAAACAAAAAAATCCCAGCTCCTCAATTCTGTGCCACCTCCTCTCTGGGCCCACACAAGGGCAGATTCATCCCTGCCCCAGAGGAACCACCAGTCTCAGGTCAGCAGAGCTGGGTACAGACACTTCCCGTGTGGTGGGTTGTAACCGTGATAGGTCTGTTGCTCCATGCACTCGGCAAGTCAGCAGCTGAGAAACTGGGTGGCAACATGGAAAAAGGTTTAATCTAACTGGCATGGTGGCTCACACCTGTAATCCCAGCACTGTAAGTGGCTGAGGCAGGTGGATCACCTGAGGTCAGGAGTTCGAGACCAGCCTGGCCAACAAGATGAAACCCCATCTCTACTAAAAATACAAAAATTAGCCAAGTGTGATGGCGCGTACCTGTAATCGCAGCTACAACGGAGGCTGAGGTAGGAGAATTAATTGAACCCCGGAGGCGGGGGTTGCAGTGAGCTGAGATTGCACCACTGCATGCCAGCCTGGGTGACAGAGCAAGACTCTGTCTCAAAAAAAAAAAGAAAAAAGAAAAAAGAAAAAAAGGCCAGGCACAGTGGCTCACGCCTGTAATCCCAGTACTTTGGGAGGCAGAGGCCAGCGGATAGCTTGAGGTCAGGAGTTTGTGACCAGCCTGGCCAACATGGTAACATCCCATCTCTATTAAAAATCCAAAAAATTAGCCAGACATGGTGGCTCACACCTGTAATCCCACCTGCTTGGGAGTCTGAGGCAGGAGAATCACCTGAACTCGGGAGGCGGAGGTTGCAATGAGTTGAGATCATGCCACTGCACTCCAGCCTGGGCAATAGAGTGAAACTCCATCTCAAAAAAAAAAAAAAAAAAGTCTGAGTGAGGTGTCTCACGCCTGTAATCCCAGCACTTTGGGAGGCTGAGGTGGGCAGATCACCTGAGGTCAAGAGTTAGAACCAGCCTGACCAATATGGCAAAACACTGGCTCTACTAAAAATACAAAAGTTAGCCAGACATGGTGGTGGGCACCTGTAGTCCCAGCTACTCGGGAGGCTGGGGCAGGAGAATTGCTTGAACCCAGGAGGCG
>NW_022437026.1:1243583-1248955 GCF_009761245.1 Sapajus apella | reverse complement strand
CCCAGGCTGGAGTGCAGTGGCATGATCTCAACTCATTGCAACCTCCGCCTCCCGAATTCAGGTGATTCTCCTGCCTCAGCCTCCCAAGTAGCTGGGATTACAGGCTAGCCCTACAACTGGTTAATTTCTGTTTTTTGTTTGTTTTGTTTTTTAAGTAGATACAGGGTTTCATCGTGTTGGTCAGGCTGGTCTTGAACTCCTGACATCAGGTGATCCACCCACCTCGGCCTCCCAAAGTTCTGGGATTACAGTCATGAGCCACCGCGCCTGGCCTGGGGCTAGAGTGTTTAAGGTTTTGGAGTGAGCTGAAGTGCGGAGGTCATTGCTTGGTGAAAGAGTGCAGGCGGTGAAGTCACAGACAGGAAGAAACTGTATTCTCATGCAGATTCCATTCCTCTGTGGGGTCTCCACACTGGTGGGCTCCAGTGGTTAAGCTGGAATTTGGGATTTCAAAAACATCTTAAGCAATCGTAAACAAAAGTCTTATGATGTTTTGGGGTGTGGAGTATGGGATGTGGGCATGGTCCCTGCCGTGGGCTGGGTCCAGGATCCAAGAAAAAGAACAGGGGAGTGGTGCGTGGATTGGGGTTTGTGATGGGCAGAACCAGCTGGCACTCGTTCTGAATCTGATGCAATTGCTTGTCGAGGCACTGCTAATGTCACATGCAACAAGTGTCTTGTTAAGGGGGGAGGAGACTGTTTTCTCCAGCTCTGTACCTTCCACAGGGGCTCCAGGGGTGCAGGGCACCGGATGATGTCTGAGCTGTGCTGGGACCAGGAGGTGGTCAAGGAGAGGGGTGCCCTCTTAGCCTGCCCTAAACCCATCTGAGCTGTGTGACTCCAGGCCAGCCTCTCACCCTTGCTAGGCCTAGCAACTAGCTTAGGGCACCCTTAAACCCCAGTCTCCCCAGTCTCCCTGATACTTGTACCAGCCTGAGGGGCTGTGATTCTTAGAGGCCTGGTAGTCTGGAATGGGATGGGCTTGGTAATCTTCATTTCTCGGGATTACGCCTGTAATCCCAGAGCTTTGGGAGGCCGAGGTGAGAGCATCGCTTGAGGCCAGACGTTGAGACCAGGCTGGGCAATATAACGAGACCCCCATCTCTAACAGAAAAGGTTAAAACAAAATTAGTTGGATGTGATAGTGCATACCTATAGTCTCGGTTATTCAGGAGGCTGAGGCAGGAGGATCACTTGAACCCAGGAGACTGAGGCTGCACTGAGCCATGAGCAC
Organism: Sapajus apella; assembly: GCF_009761245.1. Taxonomy (NCBI): domain Eukaryota; kingdom Metazoa; phylum Chordata; class Mammalia; order Primates; family Cebidae; genus Sapajus; species Sapajus apella. The sequence continues at coordinate 1,247,721 of NW_022437026.1, read as the reverse complement.
ACCATTGCACTCCAACCTGGGAAACAGCAAAGCCATAATTAATAAATAAATAAGTGAAGTAAGTGAGTTTTTGACTGCCAGAAGAAAAGCAGTCCATGGCTGAAATCTCAGACTGTCTAAATATCAGATATACATTAATTCCTTCAAGTATTTACTGAGCATCTATTGTGTGCCAGATGGTGTCAACCTGAGTGTAAGTAGGGAATATGAATGATTGACAACGAAATAAAATAGAGTGCTTCCAATTTTAGGCAGGCTGGAAGAGAGAGGAGGAGCCAGCTTGTGCTGAGATTCAGGAGGAGAAATGCTTCTTTTTTAGAGAGGGAGTCTTCCTCTGTTGCCCAGACTAGAGTGCAGTGGCAAGATCTCAGCTCACTGCAAACTGTGCTGCCTGTGTTCATGCGATTCTCCTGCCTCAACCTCCCGAGTGGCGGATCACAGGCGTCAGCCACCAGGCCCGGCTAATTTTTTGGTATTTTTAGTAGAAGTGGGGGTTTCACCATATTGGCCAGGCTGGTTTTGAACTCCTGATCTCAAGTGATCCGCCCTCATCGGCCTCCCAAAGTGCTGGGATTACAGGCGTGAGCCGCCGTGCCTGGAGGGGAAAAATGCTCTTGGTAGGGGAAATAACTTGTGCAAAGGCGCCGAGGTGGGATCCAGCTTGACCTGTGGGTGACCAGCTTCTCTATCTGTCTTCCCACAGTGCAGCTGGGGTCTGGCGGCCACCTGCACCTGCGCATCCCCCGGGCCGCCCTGCCCGAGGGGCTCCCCGAGGCCTCCACGCTGCACCGGGCTCTGTTCCGGCTGTCCCCGACGGCTTCAAGGTCGTGGGACATGACGCGCCCGCTGCGGCGTCAGCTCAGCCTTGCAAGAGCCCAGGCGTCCGCGCTGCACCTGCGACTGTCACCGCCGCCATCGCCATTGGAGTAGCTGCTGGCAGCGTCTTGGTCCTCACGGCTCCTGTTGGAGCTGCACTTGCGGGCGCCCCCCATTCAAGCAACCTACACAGAGACACTGGAATCCAGGCCCCGACCTCAGCCCTGTGGCCGCCCTTGCCTTCACCGCTAGAGTTTACTATTAAAGCTCAGACCAGCGCAAGCCGCTTCTGAAATGGTAAAACGCAGCCCCGGTCTGGTCGCCTCCTCGGGCTGGTTGGCTGCCTCAGTTTTCCCTTCTGGGGAATGGGTAGGTAACCCCGGTGCCTAGCTGGCTTGGACGGTGAGGAGGAGACCCGGTCGTAGTTAACCCCTTCTGCTACGTCCTGGACATTTTGGGCACCCTCTTTGGCCAGGACGGGACCCTGTGCAAATAAGCGCTTGCCTTGGAAACGGCCCCGCCCCTCGACCCCGCTCCCCCCCGCCTCCCCCCGTCTCTCCCAGAACCGCGGGTCGTTGGGAAGTCCTGGGATAGGGGCTTGAAAGGCTCCCCCCCAGCTCTGGTTTGCGGTCCCCGCACAGGTGCAAGTTCTAGAGGCTCGGTCCTACCTTTTGGGTCCCACTGCCACGCTTTTGCCTCGGCGATCCTGGAAAAGCCACAGCACCCAGGGGCTGCGTCCTGGCGCACCTGGATACCAGGTGCAGCGGACAGCACACTCCGCGGTGCTTCTGGGGTCCCTGGCGTTCCTCTGGCTCTGCACCAGTGACTCAGCAGCGGGAAGAGGAACTGGTATCTGGGTGGAGAGGAGAGGGGAAGAGTGAAGACAGAGACCCGCCCCCTTGCAGGGCCTTAAGGTTCTCACGGGAGGGGGAGTGCGAGGGGGAGGGGCGGTCCAGGGTCTCACTTCCCTCTTGAGAGAGCCCAGTGACTTCATGTCGCCTATTACCACCCCAACTGACTGCCACCTCAACTCGCTTCCAAATCTCAGCTCGGTTGACTCCCAGCTCATGCAGTCATTTATTCATTTAGCAAACATCACCCACACTGGGCCCCCAAGAAGCCTTATCCCTGGCCAGATCCTCAAGGAGCTGTCTTAAGAGAGGGCAGAGCTGGACACAGACACTCCTAGTCCCATACCGTCAAGGAAGGTCCGGAGGGAAGGACAGTGTCCTGGAAGCTTCCTGGAGAAGGAGGCATTACAGTTGGGGTTCAACGCATGAGTAGTTCTCCAAGTTTCCCCAAACCTGTCATTGGCTCTCCAAACTCCTCCAAGCCTCTCCCACTGAGTTCTTGCACAATGGCATCTTTATGCTGGAGGGGACAGTGAGGGGGGTCCCAGGAGCTTGGGAAAATGTAGCTGCCTGGAATAGCACAGTTAGGAGTGGAGAGGATAGAAGGAATTGGTGGTGGGGGAAGGGGTCATGTGGAGCCAACACAGGTGCCTGGGCCGAGGGGCACTGGCTGAAGAACTCCCTCTGCAGTGAGCCTGGTGTCTGGGTGGGCAACATGGGGAGGAGGCTGAGGTCCCAGAAGCAGATGAGGGCCTGAGGCAGACTGGAGGGGTATTCGTGACAAAAGTGAGACTGAGGAAGTGGCTGGGAGATCTCTCCTGAACCTGGTGTCAGGCAGACCAGGTTCCAACCTCCGCCAGTCCCTGACTCACGGTGCCACATTAATTGCGCTGTGCCTCTGTGTCCACAGCTGTCAAATGCACAGCTTCGCTTCTCTGGCTTCTCCAGGACCTGAGGGGCTGGGAGTCTCCTCCCCCACACTTTCCCTCTTCTCAGCCTCTGTCTTTTCCGTCTCCTAACTCTGAGAAATGGTCAAAGGCTTTGAACTGAGACCTTGAAGAAAAAGCCTAAAACACTCTTCGACATGTCGAAAGACACTCATTCCTGCCAAGTGCAGTGGCTCACACCTGACATCCCAGCACTTTGGGAAGCTGAAGTGAGCAGATCACCCGAGTCCAGGAGTTCGAGGCCAGCCTGGTCATCATGGTGAAACCCCATCTCTACCTTAAAAAATACAAAAATTAGCCGGGCGTGGTGGCACACCCCTGTAGTCCCAGCTACTTGGTGGGGGGCTGAGGCAGGAGGTGGAGGCTCCAGTGAACTGAGATCACTCCACTGCATTCCAGCCTGGGGAACAGAAGGAGACCTGTCTAAAAAAGAAAAGAAAAGAAAAGAAAAAAAAAAGCTCATTCCTAATAAGAAAACTGCAAATCACAAACTGTCTTCACCAATCAGATTGGCAAAAATCCAACAGTGCAATGATCTTCCATGCCAGTCGGGCTGTGGGGTGTGTCCCTGGTGCAGCCTTGCTGGAGGCACCATGGCACGGGCCACCGGAATGACAAACTCATGTGCCTGCTGACACAGCAGACCCGCTTCTGGGAATTCCTCCCTGCACATTTGCATGTTTACAGTGTGAACTGAGGAATGAATAAGAAAACGTGGCTCATCCGTACAGGGGGCTATGATTCAGCCACGAAGAAGAAGCAGCCCTGATCCACGCTACGACTGGAATGAAACTAGAGGGCATCGAGTTGAGTGAAAGAAGCTGGTTCCTAGAGGCCACGTGCTGTATGATTTCATTTACATGAAATATCCCAAATAGGCTGGACGCGGTGGCTCACGCCTGTTATCCAAGCACTTTGGGAGGCTGAGGCAGGTGGATCACCTGAGGTCAGGAGTTTGAGACCAGCCTGGCCAACATGGTGAAACCCTGTCTCTACTAAAAATAAAAAAATTAGCCGGCATGGTGGTGGGCACTTGTAATCCCAGCTACTCGGGAGGCTGAGGCAGGAGAATCTCTTGAACCTGGGTGGCTGAGGTTGCAGTGAGCCAGGATTGCACCACTGCACTCCAGCCTGGGTGACAAGAGTGAAACTTCATCTCAAAAAAAAAAAGAAAAAAAAAAAAAAGGAAAAAAATATCCCAAATAGACAAATGCATACAGACCAAAAGCAGATCAGTGGTTGCCAGGAGTCGGGAGAGAGAGAATGGAAAGTAGTTACTGCTAACAGGATGGGGTCTCTGTTTGGGGTGATGGAAACGTTCTGGAATTAGATAGAGGTGATGGTCGCATAACATTATGAATGTGGTGAAACGCCACTGAATTGTGCAATTTAAAATAGCTAGGTTGGCCAGGTGTGGTGGCTCACGCCTGTAATCCCAGCACTCTGGGAGGCGGAGGTGGGAGGATCACTTGAGGTCAGGAGTTTGAGGCCAGCCTGGCCAACATGGTGAAACCCTGTCTCTAC
>NW_022437026.1:1189801-1243483 GCF_009761245.1 Sapajus apella | reverse complement strand
GCTGGGTGTGGTGGCAGGTGCCTGTAATCCCAGCTACTTGGGAGGCTGGGGCTGGAGAATTGCTTGAACCTGGGAAGTGGAGGTTGCAGTGAGCCGAGATCATGCCACTGCACTCCAGCCTGGGCGTCAGAGCAAGATTCTGTCTAAAATAAAAATAAAAATAAAAAATTGACTAGGCATGGTGGCTTCAGCCTATACTCCCAGCTATTTCAGAGGCTGAGGTGGGAGGATCACTTTTGAGCCCAGAAGGTTCAGGCTCCAAGACCCCAGCTTCCCCAGACCAACCTCCAAAACTCGCTGTCCTGGACCCCAGGCCTGCCTGCCCCCACCACCTGCAGCCTTGGGTCTGGCACTTCCTCATTTCTTTATTTCCTTCTTTTCTAAGAGTTCTCGACCAGCCTAACCAACATGGTGACACCCCATCTCTACTAAAAATACAAATTAGTTGGGCATGGTGGCGTGGGCCTGTAGTCCCAGCTACTCGGGGGGCTGAGGCAGGAGAATCGCTTGAACCCGGGAAGCGGAGGTTGTAGTGAGCTGGGATTGCACCACTGTACTCCAGCCTGGGCGACAGAGTGAGACTCTGTCTCAACAACAAAAAAGAAATATTCAGAGACATCGAGACCACCCAGAGATCCTCAGAGAACCCAGAGACCCCCCCGGGAAACAAAGATGGAGAGCTGGGCAAGAGGTTCCCTGGGGTGGCCTGGCCTCAATTCCACCCCCTCACCACATCCACCCAGCACCCCAGTTCCTCAGAGCCCACCCTGAGGCAGGTGATGCCAGAGCTGCTCTAGGCCTCAGCCTGGGTGCTGCCCAAGAACCCCCAGTCTAGGGAGTGAGGCAGCCAGTGAGGCAGCCGGCCCTGTGGGGTCAGGTCAGCCTGGAGCATGGTCAAGGGCTGTCCTCCCTCTTCCCCAGCCACCCGCACAGACCCCAAGTCTCCCACCCCAACCTCCTCCTTCCTGGTGTTCTGCCACCTCCATCTGTCTGTGACAGCCATGGGGGCAGAGCAGGGAGGTTCAAAGCCTTCCCCTAGGCCGGGTGTGGTGGCTCGTGCCTGTAATCCCAGCACTTTGGGAGGCCGAGCTGGGAGGACTGCTTGAGCCCAGGAGTTCAGGACCAGCCTGCCCAACACAGACCAAAATAAAGAACAAAAAGTTCTTTTTGAGACAAGGTCTCAGTCTGACACCCTGGCTGGAGGGCGATGCCAAAATCATAGCTCACTGCATCCTGGGCCTCTGGGACTCAGGTAGTCCTCCCACCTCGGCCTTCAGAGTAGCTAGGTCTGCAGGCACATGTCACCATGCCTGGCTAATTCTTTGTATTTTTTTAAGAGTTGGGGTTTCACCATGTTGCACATGCAGGTGTTGAACTCCTGGGCTCAAATGATCCTCCTGCCTTGGCCTCCCAAAGCGCTGGGATTACAGGTGTGAGCCATCTCGCCCTGCCTAAAAAATATTGTTTTAATTAGTTAGGAAGGGTGATGTGTGCCTGTAGTCCCAGCTACTCGGGAGCCTGAGGTAGGAGGATCCCTTGGGCCCAGGAGGTCGAGGCTGCAGTGAGCCGTGATCATGTCACTGCACTCCAACCTGGGCCACAGAGTAAGACCCTGTCTCTAAAAAATAAAAATTACACACACACACACACACACACACACACACACACAGAGCCTCTGCCCACATGTCCCCTGCTGGTAGAATCCAGTCTCCCCCAGGCTGGTCTCAAACTCCTGGCCTCAAACAATCTTCCTGTCTTGGCCTCCCAAAGTGCTGGGATTACAGGCATGAGCCAACGTGCCCAGCATAAATCAGCACATTATAAAGGAGATTGGGAAATAATAGTGCTTTGGGGCTGCTCTGCCTATGGAGTGGCCATTATTATTATTGTTTTTATTTGTCGAGATGGAGTCTTGCTCTGTTGCCCAGGCTGGAGTGCAGTGGCGCGATCTCGGCTCACTGCAACCTCCACCTCCCGGATTCAAGCAATTCTCTCGCTTCAGCCTCCCGAGTAGCTGGAATTACAGGCACGCGCCACCACAACTGGCTAATTTTGTGTGATTTTAGTAGAGACAGGGTTTCACCATGTTGCCTGTCTGGTCTCGAACGCCTCAGTTCAGGCAGTCCTCCCGCCTTGGCATCCCAAAGTGCTACGATTATAAGCGTGAGCTACCATGCCTGGCTGTAGCCATTCTTTTATCTTTTGTTCTTTTACTTTCCTTTTTTTTTTTTTTTTTTTTCTTTTCTGAGACAAAGTCTGGCTCTGTCACCCAGGCTGGAGTGCCGTGGCGCGATCTCAGCTTGCAGCAACTTCTGCCTCCCGGGTTCAAGAGTTTCTCCTGTCTCAGCCTCCCGAGTGCTGGGACTACAAGCGCCCACCACCACGCCCGGCTAATTTTTGTACTTTTTAAGTAGAGACGGGGTTTCACCATGTTGGTCATGCTGGTCTGGAACTCCTGACCTCAAATTATCCACCTGCCTTGGCCTCCCAAAATGCTGGGATTAACAGGTGTGAGCCACTGCACCTAGCCTGGTTCACAGTTTTAAATGGGTTAGTCAAAGAAGGCCTCTCTAGAAATATATGGACAAACAAGAAAAAAAGTTGTATAGGAAGGAGTTCAAAACGGGGATAGTTTTTTGGGGTTGTGATGTGACTGGGTGATGTTTCTATATCTATCTCCTCCTTGCCATTAATTAATTCAGTACAGAAATATGAAGATAAGCTGACCTGGGAGCAAGGGCAAGGTCAAGAGAGGCAGACTAGATCCCACCCCCACACTTGGAGCTCAGTTTAGGGCGGCTTCAGGGGGTGCTGGGGTGGGACCTGCTGGGACTCTGGAGTTGCTACTTTGAGTCTCTGCTGCCCTCAAGTGTGGAACGCTGTATCAAGGCAGCCCTGGCTGCCTTGGCAAAGGCAGAAAACTCCCTGGGCCACAAAGGAAGTTTAGCACAGAGGGGACATTGGTAATCTTGAGTTCATTTGCTCAGCAACAAATATTTGTTGAGTCTACTGTATGTCAGACCGTGTTATAAGCACTAGGGGCACATCCCTGAACAAAACACAAATTTCGGCCAGGCACTGTGGCTCATTCTTGTAATCCCAGCACTTTGGGAGGCCAAGGCAGGAGGATCGCTTGAGGCCAGGAGTTTGAGACCAGCCTGGGCAACATGGTGAGACCCTGTCTTTATTAAAAATACAAAAAATAAAAAAAAAAATAGCCGGGCATGGTGGTGTGTGCCTGTGGTCCTAGCTACTCAGGAGGCCAAGGTGGGACGATCGCTTGAGCCCAGGGGGCGGAGGTTCCAGTGAAGCGACATTGCACCTCTGCACTCCAGCTTGCACGACAAAGCAAGACCTGTCTCAAAAGAAGAAGAAGAAGAAGAAAATGGATAAGCCAATTATAAAAACTGACAGGTCTTTGTTCAAATGTATCATCACCAAGGTCTAATTGGGCACCTTAAATTGAAAATGAATTTGTGCTTTCGCCAGTAGTTCTATCTGAGCAAGATTTTATAGTAGCAAAAGTCTTTAAATGCTATACAATTGATACATAGCAGCAACGTTTAAGTCCTTGTTTGTTTATAGGTTGGATACAATCCAGATTGGATATTTCTGCTGAGAAATATGACATGAATCAGCCCAGATCAGGGACAGCAGTTTGCTCAAATGTTAGTTCAAGATGAAGAGCCTCTTGCTGACATCACACAGGTAATGGCATTAAAATATATTGTGTAGAAGCTAATTGAAACAGAGAGTGGGGACCAGTCGTGGTGATTCATGCCTGTAATCCCAGTACTTTGGGAGGATTGCTTGAGGCCAAGAGTTCAAGACCAGTCTGGACAACATTGTGAGACCCTGTCTCTATAAAAAATTTAAAAGTCAGCCGGGTGTGGTGACACATGCCTGTAGTCCCAACTACTCTGATGGCTGCGGTGGACGGAGAGCTTCAGCCTGGGAGGTCGAGGCTGCAGTGAGCTGTGGTTGTGCCATTGCACTCCAACCTGGGCGACAGCGTGACACTCTATCTCTAAAAGAAAAAAAAGGAAAACTTACACTTGGTAAAAATTACAGCTTTGTCATTCTATATGGATACACTTCAAATGTCTTGCAAATAAAAAAGCAAGTTACAAAAGAATGGACCGTCTGAAACCATCTGCGTGTAATTTTAAAACATGCAAAACAACTGATTTAGAGGTGTATATGTATTAAAAATGTGAAATATACATGGAGGTGATAAAACAGGATAGCGGTTGCTTCCTGGGTGTGGGGGGAGGGAAGAGATGCATATTGGAAGTGTGAGTCAGAGTTCTTCATATTGTTTATGCTATTTTCCAAAAGTCCATAAAAATAAAGGTGTATCCATTTGATTTTATTTTGCTGTAATGTAATATCTTGAAATATTTTATAGTTGTTTTTATCAGAACTCAAAGTAACTATGTTCTCTAGAAGACAAAATTTGTTCTTAAAGTGTTTATATTGTCCAAATAAAATTCTCAGGTATAGAGTTTGTGCATAATTTTGTCTACATACTGTCCATAGTATCTTAAAACGATTTCTTTTATCTCTTTTTTTTGTAGATTGTAGATGTCTTTATGGAATACAATTATACAATCTAATTCAGCAATGTGCCGCATTCTTGCTTGATGCGCTGAAAAAAAATCGCCCATTTCAAGGTCCCTTACAAATGTGGTTACTTGAGACGAACCTTATGCATGCCCTCAAGTATGTGTTCTAATGCTTTTTAGCCATGTTTCCAACATTGCTTTAATAATCGTGCAGAGCATCTCAGATTGTTATTCAAAGCTACTGAGATGCCTACTCCTTATATAAAAACATTTAGCTATTATTTATTCTTTTGCACTTTCTTTTACCAGTTCACTATTAAACCTTAATATGTAATATGGATATTGAATTACTCATATAAATGGGATGGACAATAAACTTACCTTATTTGTGGTTTTACAGGTTGCAGATGCTATTCTAGGCAATCAGATGTTCATGCATTATGACCAGGTTCATATTGCTCAGCTGTGTGAAAAGGCTGGCCTACTGCATCGTGCGTTAGAACCCTTCACTGACTTATACGATATAAAACGTGCAGTTAAGAAGAACCCATCTTCTTAACCCTGAGGTATTTTAGTTTCTTACCTATAGATGTTGTTAGTTGTGATTAATAGGTACACTGAAAATGTGTTTGTGGTACTAAATATTAATATTTTCATACCTCTGTAAGTTTCAACATTGTTTCATTTATTCATTCATTCATTCATTTCGTTTTGTAGTGGCTAGTGAATTACTTTGGGTCCTTATCAGTAGAAGACACCCTGGAATGTCTCAGAGACATGCTGTCTGCCAATATTCATCAGAATCTGAAGATCGGTGTTCAGGTGGCTTCTAAATATCATGAACAACTGTCAACTCAGTCTCTGATTGAACTTTTTGAATCTTTCAAGAGTTCTGAAGGTAATTAGGAGTTTTTGAGTTTGTAAAAAGTACTTAAGATAGCCAAGAAGAGGTATGCTTATGATTAGGCTATTGGAAATTTTGTCTTTCTAAAAATTTGGTTCTATGGGACATTTTAATTTTTTTAAGTTTTTTTATCAATAAATGTTGTTGGCCAGGCATGGTGGCTCACGCCTGTAATCCCAGCACTTTGGGAGGCTGACGGGGGGATCACAAGATCAGGAGATCAAAATCATCCTGGACAGCATGGTGAAACCCCATCTCTACTAAAAATACAAAAAGTAGCTGGGCGTGGTGGTGTGTAGCTGGGCGTGGTGGTGTGTACCTGTAGTCCCCGCTATTTGGAGGCTGAGACAGGAGAATGGCTTGAATCTGGAAGGTGGAGTTGTAGTGAGATGAGATTGCACCATTGCATTCCAGCCTGGCAACAGAGCAAGACTCTGTCAAAAAAACAAAAACAAAAACAGAAAAAACCCAATCTCTTAAGAACGCACTCACTATCATGAGAACAGTAGCATGGGGATGGTGCTAAGCCATTCTTGAGAACTCCACCCTTATGATCCAATTACCTCCCACCAGGCTCCACCTCCAACATTGGGGATTATAGTTCAGTGTAAGATTTGGGAAGGGACACAAACTGTATCAGAGAAGTTCTTCCAAAAGAAACACAATTGCCTTCAATCCCGAGTGAAATCTCATTAACCATGGAAGATTAATCACTCAAGAAAAACTAAAGGTCTCCCTATGCCCGTCTAGACAGACGTTTTGGCTCTTCTTCTGTGGCTGCTACCTGAAAGACTTTATCTGCATAATAAGACAACACTTGCTTACAGTGAAGTTCCACCCCTTACCTTCCCGTAACTGGTTCCCACCTCCCCCAGAGCAGAGGAACTTTATCTCAGGCTATCATCTGTTCTTCAGGCCCATTCATCTCTCCTAAAAGTTATTTACCTTCCCTCTACATCCCCTGCTTCCCTCTTCCCTATGAAGAGTATGTTTTAGCTTCAGCCATCTGGCCCTTCTTTGAGTCTCATATTTTGTGTGGCACCTGTGCGCATGTGCAAATTAGTAATCTGCATACATATTTTTCTGTTAATATCTGTCTACCATCAGTTTCTTTCAACAGACTCAATTATTGAAACTTTAGAGGGAAAATGTAAACACTTCTATGATTTTTGGTGGCCAAAGCTGCTTTGCTCACTTCAGAAGCCACAGTGATGAGACACTATGATTTGACAGAGCTGGCTAAAGGTAAAAATTTCTAACTAGTCAGTCTTCTTGATCTCTGCCTGTAAAATCAGTTGATACATGTTATTTTATGTAACATATTTTATTTTAAATAACCATGCAGACTTAAGTACTTTTTCCTGAACTGACTTATTATAATTATTAATAATAAACAATATTAATTACAGTAATCAATATATTATATACATTTGAACAAGTAATTAGTAAACAATACAAGTGTTTTTTAATTAGAAAAATATATCTTCTAGACCTGGGTGTAACTTTTTTACAATTTGTTCATGTACTAAATATAAATATTAATTTTTTGCTAGAATGAGACAGGGTTTAGCATTGATTCTGTTCTTATTTTACATTTCTTTTCTTTTCTTTTTTTTTTTTTTTTTGAGGTGGCATCTCAGTCTGTCACCAGGCTGGAGAGCAGTGGTGCGATCTTGGCCCACTGCGAGCTCCACCTCCCAGGTTCAGTGAAGTATTTCCCTATCCTTCACTGCCGGGTACTGTGCTTTGCAGTCTATACACAGGCTAGGAATTTGGTCCCACAATCTGCTGTCTCCATGTGGGAGAGCCAAGAGAGCTGGTGATGTAGCTTGAAAGCCTGAGAGCCAGAGAGCCACTGGTATAGACTGCACCCCAGGTCTGAGGGTCTGAGAACTGGGAGCACTAACAGAAGGGGAATGTTCCTGTTTTAGCCCAGGCAGTTAGGCAGAGAGTGAATTCCACCTTCCTCCAGCTTTCTGCTCTATTTGAGCCCTCAATGGACTGGATGACACCCACCCACACTGGGGAGGCCCACATGCTTCACTCAACCCATGGATTCAGATTCTAACCTCTTCCAGAAACACCCTCACAGACACAGCAGAAATGACGTCTAATTAGCTACCTGGGCATCCTATGCTCCAGTCGAGTTAACACATAAGATTAATCATCCCAGTACTATTAGTATTTTTATTTTACAGAAGAATAAATTGAACTAGAGTGAGGTTCAATAACGTTCTCAACATCACAGGTACAGTACAAAGAAAGGAATTACCAAGTCAAGGCTTAGACCACAGGTAAAGGTAAAAGTGCCACCATACAACAGGCTAGGCCATAGAGAGAGCCAATACAGGTCATAGAAGGCCACAGAAACAATGTGCTTGTGTTTTCTCCCTCTTAAACTATAAAATGTGTGAGAATGGAGACTACATCTTGTTTTTAATTGTACCCATGATACTTAATATATATTTTTGATAAGTTTTTATTTAAGTTTGTTGTAATTGACAGCATTCCTTGATCAAGAGACTAAAGCCCTGGAGCTGAAATGACAAACAGGTGTCATTCACACATTTGTGTGCCAGCACTAATATATGGTTAGCAACAGCCTGGACCACTGTCTGGCAGGATTTGGAGACTTCTTTTAGGTAGGGAGATAAAAGGTCACCCACTGACTAAAAGCATTCACCATGAGCTTGGGATCAAATCACATATTTGTCAACCTAGACAAAAAGTGACAGTCCCAAAGCTAGGCTCCGGGGCATAGGTTAGAATTAGGTCATTTGTGAAACTTAGCACACCTGGGAGATGCACATGTTAGAGCTTTTATTCCCTCCAGGTAACTGCTTGTGGATTAAACCCAAAACATTTATGCTGTAACATTTTATTAAGATGAGAAATTGAATCACACTGTTGAAGGACCTGCAATGGGTTAACACTGTCTCCTCAGCTGAACAGGAGAAATGCTTGCTGGCAAGAATTCACACAACTGTGCTCCCAAACACAGGCTTAAACTAAGCTATGGGTGGAATAATGGAGGAAACAACAGATTAAGTCATGAGTTTAGACCAACTCACATACTCACAGCCCTGATACACTCACAGCCCTGATATGGTATGAACCCAGGACAACTCACTCATGATCAAGCCAGGTTCAAGCCAGCAAGGCTTTGGTCTTGGTTCTGCTGAAAGCCAATCACTGAGATGCCAAGTATTGCCAAGGAAGAAGGCTTTAATCAGATGCTGCAGCCAAGAAGAGGGGAGCTCGGTCTCAAATCCATCTCCCTGACTGACTAAAACCAGGAGTTTATTCAGCAGGCAAGAAATGTAACAATGTGTAAGAAAACAGGAACTTGGGAGGGGCAAAGAAGCAGTCATGGTGAATAAGGGTTCAGCATCTGGTGCAATGATTTGGTTTCAATTCTTTGATACTTTTTGTGAGAGGCCTTTTCCTGAGGCAGGAACTCAGATAAATATAAGTTTCAAGCTTTTTAAGACCAAAAGGACCAATTTCTATGTTTATCAAAAAGAACATCTATGGAGCAATGGGTTGGTTTCAAACCAAAAGCATTCCAGGACCTGGTGAAGATTCTTGGACTACCACATCTTAAAACTACCTTTGCATTTTGCTTCTGCTCCATTTCAGTTTCTATGCGGGTCCTTGACTTGAGATTTTTAAATTTTTTATTTTTTCTATTTCAGGGTTAGAATTTGCTATTTAGATGTGCTAACAGATGTCCTGGAAATTATTCTGTGTTGGAACTTAGCATCCCGTGTTATGACTACCTTCACTTTTACTTGGTTGTTGCTATGGACTGAATTGTGCCCTCCCCCAAATTTATGTGTTAAAACTTTAACCCCCAATGTGATGGCATTTGGAGATGGGGTCTTTAGGAGGTAATTATGTTTAGATGATGTCAGGAGGATGTGTCTTACTCAGTTTGGGCTGCTGCAGCAAATTATCCTAAACTAGGTGGCTTATAAACAACAGATATTTATTCCTCACAGTTCTAAAGACTGGAAGTCTGAGATCACAGTGCCAGCATGCTTGGGTTCCGGGGAGGGCCCTCTTCTGTGTTGCAGACTGCCAGCTTCTTACTGTAATCTCTCATGGCAGAGAGCAGAATGACTCAAGTTATCTCAGGACTCTTACAGGTACTAATCTCATTCTGATCCTCATCTATTCTTAGCTCCCAAATGCCCATCTCCTAATACTATCATATGGGGAGGTAGGATTTCAGCATATGAATTTTGGGGTATGCAAACATTCAGTTCATAAAGTTTTACCTCTGACTTCCAAAATTCATGTCCATCTAATATGTTAGATGGAAAAGACAAGACACCAAAAGAGAAAGATATATTCATAAATGTTGTATCAGATAGGGGTAGTTCATTCAGAACGTATAAAGACCTTGTAACTAAAAAAAACCCAATTTAAAAATAAGCAAAGGACATAAATAGACATATCTCAAAAAAAAAAAAACTGTACAAAAGGCCAATAAGCACTTGAAAAGATGTTTAATATGATTAGTCATTAGGGAAATGTGAAATCAAAATCATGGTGGAAAGCCACTGCATACCCAGCAGGATGGCTATAATCACACAAAAAGAGCAAGTGTTTGTGGGGATGTGGAGAAATCGCTCATATATTGCTGGTAGGAAAACAGTTTGACAGTTCCTCAAATGATCACATGACCCACCATTCAACTTTTAGGTATATATGCAATAAAATGGAAGACATATGTCTTTACAAAATTTTGTACATGAATGTTTATAGTAACAATATTCATAATAGCCAAAAGTGGAAGCAGCTCAGTTGTCCATCAGCCGATGAAGCTGCAAACAAAATGCACCACACACATGTTCTGAGATATTCATACAGCCATAAAATAGAATTAGCACTGATATATGCTACAACTTTTATGGACCTTGAAGCATTGTGGTGAATGAATGAAAAAGCCAGATACAAAAGGCCACATATTGTATGATTTCATTTACATGAAAAGTCTATCACAGTCAAATCCATAGAGACATAAAGCAGGCTAGTGGTTTCCAGGGCTGGGGGATTAGAAGAGGAATAGTGACTACTTTGTGCTTATATGTGATGAAGATGCTCTAGCATGAGATAGTAGTGACAGCTGTACCACATTGTGAGTGTGTTAAAAACCGCTGCATTTGCACTTTAAAACGGCTAAAATAGTGAATTTTGTGTTATATGAAGAAAATTAATCTTGATAAAAAATAAATAATTTAAAAGGAGAGAGATTGTAATGGGCCATAAGTTAAAATAGTTATATTGATCTTTATGTATATTTTTATATATACCTCACTTTTTCTCAATACTATGCCAAAAAATCTCAATATTTTCCATTTAATTTAATTTTAATTTAGGAAAATCAAAGAACTTCATAATATTGCAGTTATAAAGAGGTTGAAAATAAATTGTTACCACTCGATATTATTTAATCATTTAATTATTAATTATTTAAAGTTAAGAGGGAGAAGAGAATACACATACAAAACTACAGCGAGAGTGATTTTAAAACTGTCTTTCATTTGCATTTCCTCTAATGATCGGTGATGTTAACCACGGTGAGGTACCAACTCACGCCAGTCAGGATGGCTATTATTAAAAGTCAAAAAATAACATGCTGGTGAGGATGTGGAGAAAAAGGAACGTTTACACACTGTTGGTGGAAGTGTAAATTGATTCAGCCCTTATGGAAGACTGTGTGGCAATTCCTCAAAGACCCAAAGAAATACCATTCGACTCAGCAATTCCATTCCTGGGTATATATGCAAAGAAATGTAAATAATTGTGTTATAAAGACACATGCATGTATATGTTCATTGCAGCACTATGCACTACAGAAAAAAACATGGAATCCACCTAAATTCCCATCAATAGTAGACTGGATAAAGAAAGTGTTGTACATATACACCATGGAACACTATGCAGTCATAAAAAAATGAGATCATTTCCTTTCAAGGCCATGGATGGAGCGGAAGGCTATGATCCTTAGCAAGCTAATGCAGGAACAGAAAGCCAAATATCACATGTTCTCACTTATAAGCGGGAGTTAAATGATGAGAACACATGGACACATAGAGGGAAACAACGCACACTGGGGCCTACTTGAGGGTGGAGGATGGGAGGAGGGAGAGGATCAAGAAAAATCACTAATGGGTACTGGCCATAATACTTGGAAGTTGAAATAATCTATGACACAATTTACCTATGTAACAAACCTACATGTGTACCCCTGAACTTAAAATAAAAGTTAAAAAAAAAACTTTGTGTGGATAAATTCTAAGTGATACAAATTATATTTTATCTATTATCTCAAACAGCATTAATGCAATATACATTTTAATTTGTTCATACTATTTTAGTCAATATAATAGATCTTGGCATTAAAAATCCCATTATGTGTAGGTTTTCCTTCATCTCATTAAATTAATTGTCTTAGTCCCCAGGGCTTATCATTTGTGTTTTGACCATCTTTTGAGTCTGGACAATTTGCTATGAATAATTTTACTGTAGCTCAACTCTTGTTCATACAACATATAAGTATTGTCCTCACTGCCAATTTTCAGAGATGCATGTGTAATTTAATTTCATTTTGTTGTCTACATTTCTCTGTAGTACTGTGCCCATCAGAATGGCTCAAATACCAAGGAAAGTGTTACTGGTTCTCTAATGAGATGAAAAGTTGGAGTGACAGTTATGTGTATTGTTTGGAAAGAAAATCTCATCTGCTAATCATACAGGACCAACTTGAAATGGTAACTGGTCTAGTATCAGGGTTATGGCATTAGTCTTTTTGCAGTTAAAAATAGCTTTCCTCAAATATCTTTCCATCTTTGCATTAAATCATCACTTACCTTGATTATCGAGTTTTGAGCACCCTCTTAAAATCGGGCATGCCTCACTTCTCATGCTAGATATGACTTAAATTCATATATTCAATTTGCAATTGTGTGTGTGTGTGTAACATATATATGATATAATGTGTGTATAAGTAAGGTATGAATTGATTTGCATAAGAATCCCCATGCAGAGTGCTTTTTTTTTTTTTTTTGCAGTGAAATTTAAAATCTTCAGTGCCTCTGAATTGCTAAAATATTCTGCTCATTTAGTCCCTCACTGTCCACATTTCAGGCTTTTATACAGAAAAACCTAAGGCAATCAAACCGCGTATGGATTGGGCTTAACTTTACCTCTTTGAAAATGACGTGGACTTGGGTGGATGGTTCTCCAGTAGATCCAGAGATGTCTTTCATAAAAGGCGATTCGATTTATTGTCTATTGTAGAATATGTCTCCAGAATGTACCTCTAGGTCCACCAGATTCAACTCTGAAATAGTTACTGCTACTACAGAACTCGAAAGAATGAAAATTAATTTAGTATTTATGGGAGTAATGATGAATATTTTGATTTGGTTTTTAAAGAAAAAGGATTTGAAAACAATAATGGCGATTTATGATTTTAAAATTTCTCACACTTTATATAGAAAAGTAGATTGTTGCAGTCTCTCTCTTTTTTTTTAGATGGAGTCTTGTACTGTCACCCAGGCTGGAGTGCAGTGGCATGATCTCAGCTCACCGCAACCTCTGCCTCCCGGGTTCAAGCAATTCTCCGCCTCAGCCTCCCAAGTAGCTGGGATTACAGGCACCCACCACTATGCCTAGCTAATTTTGTTGTATTTTTAGTAGAGACATGGTTTTACCATCTTGACCAGGCTGGCCTTGAACTCCTGACCTTGTGCTCCACCCACCTCGGCCTCCCAAAGTGTTGGGATTACAGGCATGAGCCACCGCACCCAGTCACAGTCTCCTATTTTTAAAGTTCCTAATGTTATCTTTAGCCATCTAAATAAAATAAATAACAATGTGCAATTTTTGTATTATGTAATTATCATAATGTTAAAATACAAACAATAAATACAACATAGAACAAGATTATCCAAAAATCTCTGAACAGATGTATGGAGTTATTGATTTTTAAAGTTCCATCAACATTTGTGTGTGCTTTATTTTATAATAAAATATTTAATTGAAAATATAAATAGTAAAACAGGCAAATTCAAAATCCTATTCCTACATTAGTAGGCAAGATAATGGTTCCCAAATGTCCACATTCTATTCCGAAAATGTTGTGAATGTGTCATTTTATACGGCAAAAGAGCCTTTTCAGGTATGATTAAATGGAGACTCTTGAGATAGGGATATTTTGCTGGATTATCTGTGTGGTCCCAATTAAATCACAAGGGTCCCTAGAAGAGGGAGGAAGTAGAATTAGAGTCAGATTGGGAGATATGAAGTGAAACACAGAGATTCACATGATGTGAAAGCACCTCTGTGAGCCAAGGCACGCAGGTGACCTCCGATTCCTCCCTAGTGCACCCAGAAGGTGACTGCAGACACTTTGATTTTAGCCCTGTAGGGCAATCTTGGACTTCTGATATTCATAAGTGTAAGATAATAAATTAGACTTGTTTTAGGCCACTAAGTTTGTAGTAATTTGTCATAGTAGTGATAGAAAAAGAATACATTATCGTAATCGACTTAATGGTGCTATTGCGTTATTTTTCCCTTATTTCTATTTCATCATTAAATATCACATATTTTCTATCTGAGTGCACTAAGTCACATAACAAGTGAATAAAAACATTATTTGAAATGAAGTTTAAAATTATGGATGTGTGTCATCTGAGAGCAGAGTTGTGTCACTGAACATCACGAAGTTGACAAACTTGGTTTTGTCCTCATGCCAAATCCATTCATCATTGCCTTTAGGGTTGAGTTTTAACTCTAGATCATGCCCAGAAATTTTTGTTCATAATGTTTTCAATACAAAATTTAAATCTAAACTTGGACAAAGTGTATTTTCTAATGTAAAAATTTAGTACTTGTCCTTATCAATTTGGAAGCTTTGAAGATCATGCACACCTTTTCCAAGGTTCTTTCTTGAAATTTTTCCACAGGTCAAACAAATTTATCACAGAATATATCATTAACACTACATTATTTTATAGATAACTTTGTTAACATTTTTAATTATGTTACATTATAAGTAAATAATGCAATAAATATGCAATTTATTATTTAGGTCATACATAGGTCGATTTGTATATTGAATTATTTACAAACATCAATTCTTATAACTGCTGTAACAATATCATGAAGTATTATTATCATCCTTATACAATCAGATATAAGAAGGCAAAAGAGGTTGTTAGGTGAGGTGTCCAAATGGAGTTAATCTTATTTTTTAATCTAACTGAACCATGTGGGCCAAGAAAAGGAATACTAGAATGGGAATGTGGAGGGAAATTTATTCTTTTTTTTTTTTGAGACGGGGTTTCGCTCTTGCTACCCAGGTTGGAGTGCAATGGCGTGATCTCGGCTCACCGCAACCTCCGCCTCCTGGGTTCAGGCAATTCTCCTGCCTCAGCCTCCTGAGTAGCTGGGACTACAGGCACGCGCCACCATGCCCAGCTAATTTTTTGTATTTTTAGTAGAGACGGGGTTTCACCATGTTGACCAGGATGGTCTCGATCTCTTGACCTCGTGATCCACCCGCCTCGGCCTCCCAAAGTGCTGGGATTACAGGCTTGAGCCACCGCGCCCGGCCCGGGAAATTTATTCTTACTGCTGTTATTTGCAGACTCTCCGGCAACTCTTGACCAACCACAGGTAACAAGGCTAAGTTACAGAGTTATTGTTAAGTGTTAGTGAATCCAAGTATGTAAATACGCTTTAAAATTTTGAATTACGTTTTTATTTAAAAGAGGATATTAGTGGAAGACACAAATGGATGTCTTCAGCAACAATGATTAACAAAGCATTTATTCTCTCTTCTCCAGATTCTTCATAAAGGGACCAGCTAAGGAAAACCGCTGTGCTGCCGTTAGGGCAGGCAACATTTACTCTGAAACCTGTAGCAATGTTTTCAAACGGATTTGCCAGTATTAGAGTTTGACAAAATTCATAGTGAAATAATCAATGATCACTATTTTTGGCCTATTAGTTTCTAATATTAGTTTCCAGGTGTAACATTTTAAAATGCAATTAAATGCAAAAATCTCTTCTCCCTTCTCCCTCCATCATTGACATTAGTCTAACCTCAGAGTAACCCTGTTAACACATTAAAATGTACCCTTCAAATTTTTTACATGATAGTATAAACCAATGTGACTTCATGTAATTGTATCCAGGATTTCTATTCATTGTTTATTTTATGCCAAATGTGATCAAATGATGCCTATTTTTCCTGTATCTTGGCTTTTTAAATTCTTAATGATGTCCTAAGCAACATTTCTTATATTTCTAAGGGTTGAACCATAATATGGATTTATACATTTGTTACCCTTTTATCAAAGAGAATTAACTGTGTTTCCTGGCTGATGCTACTCTGCACTCAGCTACAATAAACATCCTGAATATATTCTTAAATAGTAGCACCTTTATTTCTACGATATAAACCCTAAAAGTAGAATTTCTAGGTAAAAGTGTTAAATGTGTTGTTTTATATTTTATACAATTTTTATATGTTGCACTTTTATTTTCAAATTTAGAAGCTTTCAAACTTATAAGAAGATATTAGGTGCAGAAAAAGAATATACTGCTTTTCTTGAACCTCTTGAGAATTAGCTGCCAAATCGATGCATTTTATTATAACGTTCCATTTGTTATTGGATCCTTTCTGTGTATTTCCTTCTGAAAAGAGGCCTTGTCCTACATAACCACAATAACATGAAAATCAGCAAATGGACATTGATATAGAAATATCATCTAACTCCCAGACTTCCTTCAAGGTTTGCTATTCATCAAAATAATGTTTCTTAGAGTAAAAGCATCCCACTCAGAATCAATGTCTGCATTTGGTGACTCTCTTTGGCCTCCTTCAACATAGAAGAGTGCCTGAGCCTTCCTTGACATTCATGACCTTGACGCTTTTGAATATTGCACACTGGTTATTTCGTAAAATGTTCTTCAGCTGAAATTTTCTGATTGTTTCTCATGGTGAGATTCAAGTTGTATCTTCTTGGCAGAAATGGCACAGAAGTGATGCAGTGAAGCTTTGTTCCGTCTGCATCCTTTCAGGTGGCACACAGCTTTACTTGTTCCATTAATGATTACATTTATTTCATTCACATGATTGATATCATTTCTGTTTGAATTCACTGTAAAGCTATTATTTTATCATTATAATTTTTTCATATTTGGGGGCGTGAGTGAGATGGCCTTAATATTCCCTTCAGCTTGGGGCTAAATTCTTTTTTTTTTTTGAGACAGGGTTTCACTCCGTCACCCAGGCTGGAGTGCAATGGTATGATCTCAGCACACTGCAACCTCTGCATCCCGGGCTCAAATGATCCTCCTGCCTCATCTTCTCAAGTAGCTGGAACTGCAGGCATACGCTAGCATGCTTGGCTAATTTTTGTATTTTTTGTAGAGACAGGGTTTCACCATGTTGCCCAAACTGGTCTTGAACTCCTGGACTCCAGCGATCTGGACACCTCGGCCTCCCAAAGTGCTGGGATTATAAGCATAAGCCACTGAGCCTGGCCTTGAGGTTAATTTCTAAACAGGTTTCTTCTCAACTATAGGTCCCTAGTCTCCCTTTTCTTAGAGCATTTACTTTCGCAAACTTATAATAATTGTAAATTTTTACTCTACCCCTTTGACATATCAAACTTTAAAAAATCCTCTATCAGATTTCATAACCCGGGAATGTCTTTTAAAGGACCTGGGAGCCATCCTTTTGAAATGTAATTCCCAAGGATGATAGAGCCCCTATTTTCCACTCTCTGTGGGAGGGTAGGAATCTAACTTCAATGGGACACCTTGCTTCACTTTATAAAACTACCACCTGTCACAGGATTTGTCAATGTCAAATAAAATACAGAGATGAATCTCTAGGTTAAAAATGTTTTGATTAGAAAGTAAGAATTGTAAATTGGGGCATATATAGCAACTGATAGTCTTAAGTATATCCAAAGAACAAAGAGAAGGGTGGAGGATTTATTAAAAGGAGAAATGTTATTTATTGCTTTGAAAGAAAGCATGTTGGCCCTAGTAAGATTTTGGGGAGCTGGCAAGTTCTGATTGGTGAATGACTGTAGTAGGTGAAAGTAGTCTTAGAATCACAGTAGGTTATTTTAGTAGCTATTGGAAAAACTGGTTTTAGGATACACCAGGCAGTTTTAGCAGCCAGGCTTATAGAAAATTAAATTTTGGGAGCAATGATATGTACCTTAAGTGCTTCCCGCGCCGCCCCCCCACCCGGCCTGTCTACTCTGCTTTGATTGAGTAGGACAAAATGACCTAATTTATATGATCAACTTTTACAACTTTCTCTTTTATTCATGATCTCTTTCTGAACGCATTCTTAGTCAACCATTTTGAAGTTAGGCTTAATTGCCTCTGGTGCCAGGATAGACCTGTCTTGGTTGTCTCTGTCTCACGTGAGAGGAAGGTATGAAAGTCTATGTCAGGGATCTGGCCCATGTTTGCTCAACAGAAAGACCAAAATAAAAAAAAAGTTTGTTTGGAGTCTAGCATCTAGTTTTATGAGTATTTTAACACTTTGTCATCAGCAATCATCTCAAAGCATTGGGCCAATGTTTCATTGGGGCAGATGGCTTCATAATGATTTAATATGAAATTAAGAATAAAGCTTAAAAAATCATAATATAACAGTAATTAACAACAATATAACAAGTTTAGTTTTTACAATGCTTTCAAATTAAAACTAGACAAATCCAAAGATCTGGGACCTGTCTGTAGTCACTGGGTAGCATTTTGTGACTGGATTGAATTAAACCAGAGAATGTCACCTTTGTAAGAGAGACTACTAATACAATTTGAAGAAAAAGTTGTGTTAGGAATGTTGTCAAAGCTATTCACTAGATTTACTAAAAGGATTTCTTAGGTCAGGTTTCGTCAACTTATCTAAAACAGTTACTAATTGTAAATTTTAATTACTATGTTATCTTGCCAAATGAAAAACCTTAAGGAGGAAAACGTGTAGTGTTTTGTTCCTCATGGTGTGGAGTTTTGCTCCAATATCTTGGGAAAAGCTGATGACAGCATGAAAAAAATCAACTTTTCATCCCGGTTTACAGTTTGAATGTCTCTGATTACAGCATCCGGTGGTTTGGTAAACTTTTTGTGTGATCCATACATTAGGCACAAGATGTGTTTTTAAAATTTATCTAGTTTCAGCTTATTGGGCTTTAGGAACGGAGAAGTTGTCATTTTTGTACTTTGATGCAAAAAAGTTGGATTACAGGAATGTAGAATAATTTATGGCTTTGTCTAGTCTAGAGATGGATAACACGAACTCAGAAACAATGTACAGAGTTATGATCTAACAACAGATGTATTATGGTTTTTTCTAGAAATGTAACTTCTTTTCTACATTGATTAAACAGAAATATCAGATTTTAAAACCTCTTGAAGTTAGAAAGCCAAACTAAGGCAAACTTTAGATTTTATTTACAGTCTTAAGGTCTTTGGGACTCCTAGGAAGTAACAGTTTTTATATACTCAGTGTAAGGCTGTGAACCTTCAAAGTTAAGCATGTTATGGATATTGTTAAATATGACGTTTCAGACAAAGCCTTGGTAATGTAATCTATGTTTTTAACTGTATTCTGCTATTAAGATAGAGCAGAATTTTATTGGACTTATGTAAATAACTTTATGTAAATAACCATATTGCCATAAGAATACCAACAAATACATTTTAAAGTTTTGAAGGAATCAAGTAAGGAGAAAAAACAGCAAATGCTTTTATCTTTTTAAACAAAAGTATATTTTATCAAATTACTGTTAATTATAGATAGCGTAGGAGAGAAACTTTCTTTATACCTGAAAGACAAAACATTTGAGTAAAAACAACCTTTCAAATAAATGACATAAGAATATTATCAGTTCTAATGTTCTATAGCAGAGTAGGGTGACTATAGTTAACAATAAAGTACTGTATATTTTAATAATCTAAAGAGAGAATTTGAAATATTCTTGGCCGGGCGCGGTGGCTCAAGCCTGTAATCCCAGCACTTTGGGAGGCTGAGGCGGGTGGATCATGAGGTCAAGAGATCGAGACCATCCTGGTCAACATGGTGAAACCCCGTCTCTACTAAAAATACAAAAACATTAGCTGGGCATGGTGGCGCGTGCCTGTAATCCCAGCTCTTAGGAGGTTGAGGCAGGAGAATTTGCCTGAACCCAGGAGGTGGAGGTTGCCATGAGCCGAGATCGCACCATTGCACTCCAGCCTGGGTAACAAGAGCGAAACTCGGTCTCCAAAAAAAAAAAAAAAAGAAATATTCTCAACACATGGGAATAATAAACATTGAAGAGGATGGATACCCTAAGTACCCTAACTTAATCCCTAAGTATTCTATTCATCTACCAAAATATCACATGTATCTCATAAATGTATATAAATATTATGTATAAATTAAAAAACCACTTGATTAAAACAGAAGCACGGGTCACTGTAAAATAGTAACTCATTAAACCAGAGTGATAATCAAAAGATTTCAACAATAATATAGAAAGTTACATGAATGGAAAAATCTTAATCATTTTAAAGCTCAGTTTTTTAAGTAATTAAAAACCTAATAAAGGCAACATAAAATTTATTTTGATGAAATGTAAAATCTTTTTATTTTAAGCCAGCTACCAAAAGGGTAAAGTAATATCTTTTGCAGTGTAATTGTTTCTCCTTATAAAGTGTTCATTTAGATAATCTGGAAGTTGGACCTAAGGAAAAGAACACTTGAATTTAATCAAACACAGAAAAAAAATGTGTCTAACATTATAAGTGCAACAATTAGATATATCAAGAAAAGCAAAGAGTACAAAATCAAATTATATTGGAGAAAAATACCGCTTTTCTAGTCTTTCATGGTAAGTGTTTTACTGTCAGGCAGTAACAACAAAGTTAGAACCAGAGGAAAAAAGTTGCTGGAGTGGACAACAAAGCAAAAAGGCCTTTTCAAGTCTCTCCATGGTATTAAAACTTAAGGTAGTGATGTATGCCTGCAAATCATGTGCAGTGAGATAACAGCAAAAGTTGAACCACTAGGATATTGATCTGAGAAATATGGAAATGAAACTTTTATTTCAAGAAGTGAAATTATTATGTAAATGAATAGGAGAGCATTTTTAACCTCTAACTAGGGAAATTGAATAGATCTCCAGGAAAGAAATGGCAAAACCAGAAACTGTAGTTAAGAATAAGACTGTTAAAGACAAATCATGTGATTTGTGCTTATAAATCAAACCTCTTGCAACTTTATGAAGAGCAAATACATATTTTAAGAAAATCTTGTAGTTTCAAATGTTAAGGATCAGATTCTGGTTGGGTATCAGTGCACCCTTGATACCAATGTTTACTTTTTAGAAAAACACATAATTTTTTTTTTCAATCTCACTCAACTCAATCACACACAAAACCTCTTTTCTAACACCCATCTTTTATAGCTCTTCTTTAACTTGTCTAGACCTTTTATAATGTTTTTAAAACCTCCAGCCTTAGTCTTATAATTTTTTTTTCTTTTGGGGAAACCAATCATTTTATCTTAGGACAGAAAATTATGTAAGATTTCTTCATACAGAATAACCTTTTAAAATTTATATTTTTATTAAAAACCTAGATATTAGTCTTTTTACAAAAGACTAACAAATCTTTTTTTTAAAAAAAGACTAATCTTTTTTATAAAAGGCAAATAAATCTTTTTATAAAAGTCTGATAACTTTATAAAATTTAAGATGCTAGAAGAAACTTATTTAACAATTTGTTTTAATTTTTTAACTTATTCTAGTATTACCCAGACATTTAATGAGTACCTAATATTTAACTTAAAATAAGGTAATTTTTAAGATTTTAAGTTATATGAAAACTTCATTCACAAACATTTATTTTATTAGTAATTATCCAACTTATTTATTAACAACTATATCTGGATTACTTATGAAAATGTAGATATTAGAGCTACTCATTTTAAGTTTTTTTTTTTGTTTTTTTTTTTAGCTCGGTAATATCAGATGTTTAAGTAAGAAACTTAGAGTTAAATGAATGTACACCTCATCGTTAACTCAGAAAATATATTTCTATTAAACTGTAATTAACTTTTAATTAAATATATTATTAACTAATAATAATCGAATTTTAATTT
The DNA here is from genome assembly GCF_009761245.1 of Sapajus apella. Taxonomy (NCBI): domain Eukaryota; kingdom Metazoa; phylum Chordata; class Mammalia; order Primates; family Cebidae; genus Sapajus; species Sapajus apella. Next base: position 1,221,822 of record NW_022437026.1, on the reverse strand, counting down.
AATAATGTCTAAATGTAACCCTAACCCTATTAAATTATTAATTCAATATCAATTATTAAATTATTCTTATTTATAAAAAATTATACAAATATTATTTTGTTTGAGGCTGGGTTTATAGGTTTATGACTAACATATCTAGCGGGGGCAAATATAAAACTAACCAGTTAACTCAGGCAAAAATGTATGTTGACAATTTTGAAAACATTTCTAATTTTATTTTATTAACAACTTAAAAACAATTTATTTGAAGTTTATTTAAGTCATATGAACTAAATAAAACATTTGTGTAATTAAAATGTATTTTATATGCGTGCCCATTTATCCTAAGAAAGTTTTTAAAGAAATTTCTGGCCAATGACAGCACATTTTATCATTTAGACTTAATATATAATGTAATATATGTGCATATGTAGAAACACTTCTAAACGTATATCTATATAGAGAAAGAGATCGTACAGCTTAGGTTTTAGTCATAAAATAGTAAAACACATTAACTCATCAGTTGATTAAAAACATTTGAATCTAAATCTTTTTTTTCTTTGACAAAATGGGATAAGGCTAAACCGTAAGCTTTCTTTTCTTTTAGTTTGGCTTTGTCAAGAAGCAATTTTACAAAGGCTGTGAACCAAATTTTGGAGACAGACAGCTGAGTCAGTTACCAACATTCTGGATCAGACAAGGAATAGTTAACTTTGAGAATGTGACTCAATTATGGGAGGAGGCCCCCAAAAGATTTTAACAAGGTTCATATTGTATTTTCGTGGTCTCAACTACAGTTGCTATTCCTTTTGGTACAAGAAAGGTGTCTTTTACATGGGAATTTCACCATTTGCTTTTAAGAAACGGCATAAAAGTAAAAATGATTTTATTTTTTATTTTCTGACTTTCAAGTGTTCAAGTGTTTTTGTTTTGGTTTGGTTTGTTTTGTCTGAGGCAGTCTCCCTCTGTCGCCAGGCTGGAGTGCAGTGGTGTGACCTCGGCTCTGCAACCTCTGCCTCCTGGGTTCAAGTGATTCTCCTGCCTCAGCCTCCCGGGTAGCTGGGACTACAGGCATGCACCACCATGCCTGGCTAATTTTTGTATTTTTAGTAGAGACGGGTTTCACCATGTTGGCCAGGATGGTCTCGATATCCTGATGTCATGATCTGGCTGCCTCGGCCTCCCAAAGTGCTGGGACTACAGGCGTGAGCCACTGCACCTGGCCTCAAGTGTTTCTGCTTACATACCCAGTATACCAGAATATTTGAGGAGCTTGGAAAAAAAGTTCAGCTTAGAGAAAGATAAAGAGGAGGGATTATAAGAGATGGGGAAAGCCCTGGACAGGAAAGCGTGTCAGCTAGCTTTAAGATAGTGTTTTGCAGCAAGGCACTCAATTAAGATATGAGGCTTATTTGGAGTACATAATTCTATAGTTGTGGTCTTTTAGTTTAGATTTAAGAATAGACTGTTGAAGGATCTCTGCAATATTTGAATATGTTACCAGCTGGAGTCCCAGAAAATATGTTGGCATGCCTTTAAACTTTGAGAATCCATTTGTAACTAAATTTATCTAGGTGATTTCGTTTAAATGCCAAATACATAAAAGCCAATTAAATGCAAGCACTGATTATGAAAAGGCCAAATAAACCCAAGAAGGAAGATCAGCTGCCTTCTCCAACTGAAGGAAAAAAGAAAAATGCTTTTGTTGAGCCTTCAACCTGAAAAGAGAAATCCTGTCACCCAGACCTCACAGCTGAGATCTGCCAGGAGGAAGATGGTCCTCCCTAACAGGAGATCTTCCAATCAGAGGCAGAAAGACATCTCCAACAAAATCCAAATAAAACAGAAGTCAACTAAAATTGGGAGTTGAGCCCAAGAGACTCACCAGGAAGAAATGAGGCAACCTGCAGAAGCAGTGCAGTCATGAGAGTCAATGAGACCCTGTGTGAGTACGTCATGCCCTAGCGCTGTGGACCAGTGATTCTCCCAAACTGAATCAGCTTTGGAACACAGCTGGACACCAAGTAGGTCAAAATCAAAATAAAATATAGGGACAGATTTCTGCATTTAAAATGTTTTATTAGAGAGGTGAGAATTGTAATTTGGCATAAATGCAGGGACCAGGGGTCTTTGGTTTGTCTAAAGAACAAAACAAAGACTGGAGGTGTTATTAAAAAAAGAAAGTTACTTATTGTTTTGAAAGAAAGTTTACTGGCTCTAGCAAAGTTTTGAGGAGCTGGCAAGTTCTGATTGGTGTGTGACAGTGGAGGGTAAAACCAGTCTTGCAGTCACAGCAAGTTATTTTAACAACTGTTAGGTAAAACTGGTTTTAGGCTACAACAGGCAGTTTTAGCAGCTAGGTTTGTAGAAAATTACATTTTTGAAGCAATGCTATGTGCCCTGAGTGCCTTTTTCCCCTGGTCTGTCTACTCTGTTTTAGTTGCATATGACAAGAATGACCCCATTTGTTTCATCGACTTTTGCAGATCAAAGAAAGTTTAATTTTCTTTTGGGTAAAGACAATTAGCAAATGTGGATGGTGTATGATCTACTCTTCACCTTCACTCTTAAAGCTCCACCCCATTTTGTTTTGGCAGATTTTAGTTCAGACTTTTCCCTGTGGTAACAATCTTGAATAAAATAGCCATTGTCTGTGTGATGTTGTTCAGTGCAATTCTTGCTCTGTCAGAAGGTACTTCATGTTTCCAATTATATCTTTGTGGACTCCCAGTTTTACATTTTGTTCAATAGGTTATAATCTCCTATTCTGGTACTCATATTGTTTTAGATTCGGATGTGAAAGTCCTGTCAAAGTGCCATGTCTATCCTTGATCTCCAAAATCATTTTCAGGCTTAAAGTTAAAAAAAAAAAAAAAACAAAAAACTCAACAGAATACCTGTAACCATTTTGCCAGTGTTTGAAGTGGGTTTTATGTGTAGCCTGATTCATAAGAATAAATTAACCAGACAGATAACAAAACTTCAACTTTGTTTAATTAAAAAATACTTTGTTTCATCCTTAATAATCTTACTTTTTGTTTCCCTGTTATCTATGACATTAACTTAGTGTATTTCTTTCCTGCAAATCCATTTTCTTTCTGTGTAGCATCTAGCTGTTGCTGGATCATCATCACTGAGGTAGGCACATCCTTCACTCCCTTTCACGGCAAACCTGCAACAAAGGGATTAGCCATTATGTAGTCACGTGATTTCTTCCTTGCCCACTGACAGCTTTAAACAAAAATTCTACTTGTCTAAAGTGCTGAAAGGTGTGCTCTGGCACAGTTCTCTCTTGCTAGTGTTGAGATACCTATACTAGTTTGGATCAAAAGAGTTTCTTTTCCAAGAATTTGTATATGTTAAACTGGTATTAGGTTAGTTACATGTAATCGGTGGAGGTACCAGTTCACATAAACCAATGGTTTTCAATTAGGGGTGATTTTGCTTCCAAACCAAGAAACACTTGACAATATCTGGAGATGTTTTTTTGTTGTCACAAGTGGAGGAAGAGGTTGAGTAGGGTGGATAGTTTCTGTCATTGAGTGGGTAGAATCCAGGGATGCTGCCTACATCCTATAATACACAAAGAAAAGCACCCCTTTTCCATGACAGAGAAGTATTCAGCACAAAATATCAGTAGTGTTTCTATTGAGAAACTCTAACATAAACTAAGTGTCTAAGTGACTGCGAGTGACCATTTAGGGTGTGTACACACATTTTCCAAATTATAACACTAAGGTATGAAGCCCAGGACAAATTGCGTAATAGTGAAATTGCAAATGAAATCAGATTAAAATGAACATCAAATTGAAATTGATCTGTAAAAGACATCAGAATATAGGCAATAAAACGTTTAAAGAAGAGGCATATAATTGGACAAGATAGTTTATAATTAGACAAAAGTTTAAATTGGGGTGGAGGTAGTTGTGTATATGAATCTCAGGTCTTTATTTTCAAAATAGCCAACTAGGAGATTTGTTCCCTTGTATCTTAATTTCCAACCTTCATGGTTGATTCCTTAAGTAAATCTCAATATATACTCAATATCTCCTTCATCTTACTGAGACGTACAAAAATATTGGGCTCTAGGGAAATTTCGCTAAAGTATAAGTCCTAGAGAAGGCTGCACTATCTAAATTTAAGTGATTCCAGAAAGAAAGAAACTCACGATTTCTTAAGTTTAGCTCCATCTACCCATTGTCCTGTTCCATTGGCCATCTTCAGCCCAATCCAGTGATCAGAACTGCATTTGTACCGCCTAAGAAAATCCTTTAGAGACAAAATTAATTTCAAAATCATGCATGTCAATTTTTACTACAACCTATTGTGTACCTCTTGTTCTGCAGGTTGTGAAGTGCAAGGCAACAACTGCTCAACTCCTGGCTTCACTAGAAAAAAGCTATAGAATTTTTTTTTTAAACTGCTTTATTTTTTCTCTGACCTTCGGTTTTCTGATTTGTGAAACGAATATATGAGATACATTTTCTTTAGCTATGATTCCAAATTGATAAATGTTCAATTTGAATATCTATCCCTTCACAATTTTCAAACTGTAAGCTACTAGAAAGCCAAGGTTTGAAATTGAGTCCTTGCATAGCATTTCTAATTACCAGATATTTATTACACTTTTTGTCCACTTCCCAGTAAACAGTAGTAGCTTCATTTTAGTTTTATGTCTTACTTCAGTTTATCTCCACAAACTACATATGTACACACACACACACACACACACACACACCCTCATATATCCAGTTTCTTTAGAATCTAATTATCAAATTTTATTTTTCTGCTAAACATTTAAATTTCCAAATACATCATTCAGAAATAAATACAATGTTTCTTTTCCTGACATTTCTCCTGCTGATGCATTGTTTAACTTACTAATACCCTCCATCTTTTTCTTTAATCATAGAATTATATGCGAAAGTCCTTGAGGTACTCTGCTGCTAAATAGCTTGGAAACTATAAGCTTCACATTGTATCACTCTACTTTTCAATTGAAGATAAATATAAAGGAGTTAGGCCAAATCACAACACAATAGTCAAATCCCATCTACCCCAACAGTGACACCTGTAGCTTTTGGCATTTTAATACACCGTCTTCACAGCATTGCATAAACCAATTTGAAAAAAATTAATCGGTTGGGCTAAGTTTGGATTTACAAATAAACAGATTAATGAAAACACCGTCATACATTCAAAGGCCTTAATTTATAGTGAGGAAAATAATGTAAACATAATGTTAGAAAATATTCTACTAGATATGGAGAAGTTATGAGTGTAATGAATACAATGTGAAATTGGAATTTACAGAAAAAAAATATGAGTCTTTAAGGGAAACTTTGATACAGGATGTGCTCCAATAGAGGAGTAGAATATTCCACGTAAATGCAGATGCCCAAGGAAAAGAGGGTGATTCATAGCCTATACTCAGGAAAGAACTTCGGGAAAGGCTTCGGGAGAGAGCTTGAGTGGTCTTGGTGACAGGGAACGGGGAGCTGTGTTTCCCGGGCCTGCTCTGTGAAAAATGTTAACATTATTTGTTCTGTAAAAGCTTGCACCATTTTAGCCCTTTGTTAGAACTGAAATAATTCTAAATAGGTGGAAATAGATATAAAAGTATTTTGTAAGACAAACTTTATCTCATATTAGTTTGTAATTAAAATGTACATTTAAACTATTTTAAATAATCCATTAAAATCTTATATAAGTTTCTTCTCCACTCCACAGACGGCTTTACTTCATTCTGTTTGTCACTTAAATTTTGCCAATGTGTATATTACATAGTAGTAACCCGTGATCTTCAAAATATATTAGGATATTTTATGATCAGTGTTTTTTCTTCATCCAAACAATACAAGCATTCTTCCCTGATACATTTGAAAATTTCTCTTAACTTTAAAACAAATTATTTTTATGTACTTCTGGTCTTTACATTCCATGATCCTCACTATTTAGTCAGTCTTCACTGACAATATTCCTATAGTGAATGTACTTATTTTAATATTGATTGTCTTTACATTTCTTCATGTTTCCTTTTAGTAACATTCATTATTTTTCCATCTTGCTGCTTGTATAGCTTTCTTTTTTCCCCAAGAGGAACTGTAAGGAACAGTCAGAGGATTTCTCAGAATGTTCCTTTTCAAAAGTCTTGCAAAATTCAGCAGCAATACTATTGACTAAAGAAGCCCTATGATGTTAAGTTTGCACCTCGATTCTTGATTTACAGTATCTACTCCTAAGCCATCTAGCTTTCAACATTTTACTACCTTTTGTTTCTTGTAAAATAGTTGTGTTTCCTTGCACTGACCTGTAAACTGACCCTGCCTGATTCACATGCATTTGAACCAATCTTCAGGCAGATTGCATAAATAAACTTTGTTTACCATAAAGGCAACACACAACTGTCTTTTAACAATGTGGACTCTTGTGTTATCCTGCTTTTCACTGAAATACTTCTCAATAGCAAATTATTTGCAAAAAATATTTTAAATCAAGCTATATTACCTCTTCTTATATGTTTTTTTCATTCTTAAAGAGACTAAACAAAGGTAAGTAAAAATGTATGTTTACAATATAAGTGACTAGGGGAAAGAACAAATTTCACGCAGGCAGAGGTGTGGTTTTATAATCCTGTTTTAAAGTTCTTGGAGAATCTGTTTACTCATAAAGATTTTGTCATGTAAATCAAAATTTATTCAACAAGGATTTGTTAGACTTTTCATTTGTACCTGATTTTGCGCAGTAATGATAAGGATAAAATTTCAGAGAAGACATGGTCACGCTCACTGAAAATGTATGCTCTGGTGTAGGAGGAAACTTCTGATTTTCCTCTTTATTGCATTACTGGTGGAGAGTGTTCCAATGGAAGCTGCATGGGACCTCAGAGATAGGCAGCAAAACAAAATGGGGAAGTCGGGGCAAAGTTTCTCTCAGGAAGTAGAATGGAGAAGCCCCTCCTTCCTCAGACAATTTCCCTTTCTTGGCGGAGTACTGGCTCTTAAAAGGTTTCCAAACATTATCTTCTGTGTACACTCTTTAAAATACAAAGATAGTTACTAAGTCTACTACTTGATGTCAGTCTTATATTCTTCAAACAAAGTATCACTAGGCTTTTTACCTTTATGTCACATGGCATATCCTGAACATCTTCAATATTCTGCATAGGTAGGCATGAGTGAAAAGACTTCAAAATTTTAATGGTATTTGAATATTTCTTTTTTCTTTTTTTTTTTTTTTTGAGACGGAGTTTCGCTCTTGTTGCCCAGGCTGGAGTGCAATGGCGCGATCTCGGCTCACCGCAACCTCCGCCTCCTGGGTTCAGGCAATTCTCCTGCCTCAGCCTCCTGAGTAGCTGGGATTACAGGCACGCGCCACCATGCCCAGCTAATTTTTTTTGTATTTTTAGTAGAGACGGGGTTTCACTATGTTGACCAGGATAGTCTCGATCTCTTGACCTCGTGATCCACCCGCCTCGGCCTCCCAAAGTGCTGGGATTACAGGCTTGAGCCACCGCGCCCGGCCGGTATTTGAATATTTCTAATGTTCCAACTCAAGATAATTCACAAAGAATGTATAATAAATTACTTACCATTTCTTCATTGTTGTCAATTTTAGTTAGGTAAGCATGTTGAGTGGAACAGTTATATTTACTTGAATTCCAATCTCCTTCTTCTTTAGAGAAATAATAGCATTTGTTTTGGAAACCAATCCAATCATATGGGCAAAATCTTTGAGAATCTGGAGTTGGTTTTACTGGAAATAAGACAAATACATATCTTAAGGACCATATAGAATAATATGTATTTTGAGATCACTGGACACAGGATTTTAATGTAAAAGATTATGGTCACTATGAAATTTGTATAACTATCACATGACAGTTTGAAAAAATTTTATGTCTTGTCATGTTAGGTCAAATGACAGCAGTTTAGGATATATCACGGCATTTAAATTTCTTTCAACTTCAGTGATATACAGGCCTTCCAGGAGCCACCAGAATTATTCTACTTGAGTAGGGTACCCTTTCCATTTCTGGATAAATGAAATAAAATGAAATTCTAGCATTATCTAAGAGTAATCCAAATAATAATTTGTATTAATCAGTAATGAATCTAGATACTTGATTTAATCTACAAAGAAGTAAGAAAAATAATAAAACAAAATGCAAAGTAAGTTGAATTGTTTGTTATCAGCTAGGTATCACCATCACTGTATAGCATTGTGCAAGCCAATGAATGGAACTCGCATGAGATTTGGAAGTAAAGAAGAAGATATAATTTCTGTAGACCATGAGCATGGGAACTTCACAGGTCTTTCCATGTGTTCCCCTATTGCAGTCTTGTTAGCTTCTTAGGCTTTCTTCCAAATGCGTTAGTGCATTATGCCATATTATTGGTCATCATTTCTCTTTCAGCTACACAGCCCCAGTCTTCAGTTATGCATCAGTCCCAGATCTCCCCACATTCATGTTGTCCCTAATTTCTATATGAAAGCCTTATTGTCATAATTTGTGTTTGTTTTTTGGAACACACCCAGACTGAGTCAGTTTTTGGTACCAAACATAATTCTAAGGAAACAGACCTTGAGGATGAGATATGGTGTTAGTTTTTCCATATTCACTCTAAAGCCATTGATCCAACTACCAGTTAGAAATAGGATGCTGATTTGGTTTAAAGTCTATTTTACAAACAAGAAAAAAAGAACCAGGATGCTGATGACAGTGGAGCACAGTGGCAAAATAATTAGTTGAATTATTACCTATAGTCATCTGGGGCCAAGGGTCTACAGAAGATAAAATTTTATATGCATACACAGTGTGTGTGTGTGTGTGTGTATATATATATATATATATATACACACATGTATGTGTACGGATAAGTGTGTATATATCTATATACACACGTGCATATATATCTCTCTCATATACTGTCTAATAAAAGTTAGTGTTTGTATTACTCTTACATAATGCTAGGATTTCATTTTATTTCATTTACCTAGAAATGGTAAAGGTGACCTACACAAGTAGAATAATTCTGGTGGCTCCAGGAAGGCCTATACATCACTGAAGTTGAAGTTGAAGTTGAAAGGAATATAAATGCCCTAATAAATCCTCAACTACTGTCATTTGACCTAACATGACAAGACATAAATTGTTTTTCAACCTATCATATGATAGACATACAAATTTTGCATTGACCATAATCTTTTACATTAAGATCCTGTCTGTCTTCCATGGTCTCAAAACACTGTAGCATCCAGACTTATGGGATGCAACTAAACTTGTGAGATACAGCAGCTCTCTTAAAGCTTACAGGAAAATTTATTGGCTTAAATTTATGTTTTTGAAATGATGAAGACTTTTTGAAATGATAATTATTCTATCTTACAAAGTTAATAATAGTGATAAAACCAAAGTAGAGAGACACAATTTAAAAAACAAAAAGAACAGAAATCAATTGAATAAAAAGTTAATGCCAAACAGAAAAAAATTTTAGTCATAAGATGACTTTTGTTGAATACTCTAAAATAAGATTGATCACTAGAAAAACTAATTTAAAATGATTTAAAAGTGAGAGTAAAAACACAAATTAGCAACACAAAGAATGAAAATGTAGAGAAATTTCTAGAACACAATTTAACATAACTGACAAGATAAAAGTAGTATATCTAAACAATACTATATTTTATTAAAAATTAAATCTTTAATTTAAAAAATTACACTGAAAGAAATCTCCCAGTCCATATGGCTTCTGTATAAATATTTCTAATCATTTAGGAAAGGCATAACACCAACGTTATACACACTCTTTCAGAAAATAGGAAAGGAGGGGATACTTTCCAACCAAATTTAAGAAGCCATTATAATCACATCAATACCTGACAATAGTATTAAAAGAAAGAGAAATTATAAGTCAATCTCTTATGAATATATGTGCATGTATCTTAAACAAAATACAATTCAGTTAATTGAAAAATATTAAAAGGTTAATTGATTGTGATCAAGTTGAATCTATCACAGAAATTGAAGATTATCTTAATATAAAATCTGTGTAGTTCAACCTATTAGCAGAAAAAAGAGATAAAGTATCGCAATAGATCAAGATAAAGCATTTGATATTTAAATTAAAGAGAAGTAAAGAGAATATCTTTAATCTGGGAAATATTAAAAATGTTTTCATTGATATTAAGAATGAGACAAACATGTAAGCTGTCACTACTTATGCTCAACCTTGTACTGGAAGCTATAGCCAGTAAAATAAGGGAATACAATGAAAAAAAAGGCCTAAGGATTCCAACAGAATAAGTAAAACAATTATTATTGGGAGAGAATCTAAATTTTTACATAGAACCTGCGAAAGAAACTGAAGACAATTTATGAAAATGAATAGTTAACTATAGCAAATTTGCTATATGAGGCTCACATAGATATCTATTAAATACATATAGACAATTTTTATATGCCAGCAACAGACTGAATAGGAAAATAGAGTTAATAAAAATACTTCTATGCTACTTACAATTGCATTATAGAGCACTGAGTCTTTTAAAAATAAATGCTGAAAATGACATGTGTGAAATCTATTCTGAAAGCTATAAAAAATTGCTGGCAGAAATTATGGAACACCAAATGAATATTTTAAATGTATGATTCAATATTAAGATAATGATTCCATGAAAATTGACTATGGTATATTGAAATCTCAATCAAAATTACAGATAATTTATATGGCAGCATAAAAGATCTAAAATGCTCCAGGCAAACTTGAAGAAGAAAATAAAACTTTTAAAAGATTTAAACAACCAGACATCAAGACTTATTATAAACCTGCTGTATTAAGACAGAATGATACAGATACAAAGATAGATAAAATAGAGTAGCTTATTATAATAAAACTTTAGCAAAAATGATCTTCAGCTACACAGTTGATTGATGACAAAGACCAGCTGTGGTGAAGTAGGGAAAGTATCATCTTGTTAATAAGTTGTTTCAGGTTGAAAGATTACCTAAATGGGAAAAAATGCATGCTAATATCTATCTCTTAATATTTATAAAATTCAACTTTAAGAGGGCTATATTTTGGAAAGTGAAATGAAAGTAGAAACCCTACAAAAATATTTTTATGTCTTTGAAGTGAAGTGAATTTCTTAGAATGAAAAACATAGATACGGTGACAATAGACAAGGACACAATTACACTACTTTAAAACTCAGAAGCTCTGTTGATTAAAAGGCATGATAAAGAGAGTAAACTTAAGCTTCATAGTTAAAAAATATATTGGCAATACCTCTAAACTACAGTCTCATCTAGAATATTAAAGAATTCTTATACTCTTATGAACTAAGCAGAAAAGACAGCTAACACACTAAAATATGGGCAAAGTATTTAAACATTCCCATAAAAAATATTACACCTAAATCAACAGTAATTATGAAGGTACTGAACAGTATTGATCACCAGAAAACCGTCAAAGCCAAAATTGGGTAACATGCACTTATCAGAATGGCAAAAATTGATAAAACCAACAATAAAGTAATAACGTGGCATGGAGCTATTGGCATTGTCATACACCTCTGCTGAGATTACTATTTATGGTAAATCATATTTGGGTTAATCTATGAATATTCTGTGCTTAATAATTCTTCTTATAAGTAAATATCATGTTATATCCAGTATTCATTAAAAGACAAAAAATATAAAATATATAATATGCAGTTGTTCAAAACCACCCAAATTGCAATAGTCAAAATGTGGCACAACCCAAATGTTGATGGAAAGTGAAAAGATAGATATGGTCGTATATAAAAGACATATATGGTGGTATGTACATAACAGTGGATGCACTGTAGTAAACACCTGCTAAAACAGCCTTGGACCAACAGCTTATCTTCTGCTTTTGTACAACAACTAGCTAAAAATAATTTTTTTTAGTTTAGATTATTTATTTATTTATTTTTATTATACTTTAAGTTCTGGGGTACAGGTGCAGATCCTGCAGGATTGCTACATAGGTATACACATGCCATGGTAGTTTGCTGCCTCCATCTGCCTGTCACCTACATTAGGTATTTCTCTTAATGTTATCCCTCCCTAATCTCCCCACCCTCTGCTATTTCTCCCCTGGCCCCCAACCTCCCAACAGACCCCAGTGTGTGACGCTCCCCTCCCTGTGTCCATGTGTTCTCATTGTTCAACACCACTTATGAGTGAGAACATGTAGTGTTTGGTTTTCTGTTCTTGTGTCAGTTTGCTGAGAATGATGGATTCCAGATTCATCCGTGTCCATGCAAAGGACGTGAACTCATGCTTTTTTATGGCTGCATAGTACTCCATGGTGTATATGTGCCACATTTTCTTTATCCAGTCTATCCTTGATGGACACTTGGGTTGGTTCCAAGTCTTTGCTATTGTAAACAGTGCCGCAACAAACATACCTGTGCATGTGTCTTCGTAATAGAACAATTTATAGTCCTTCGGTTATATATCCAATAATGGGATTGCTGGGTCAAATGGAATTTCTATTTCTAGATCCTTGAGGAATTGCCACACTGTCTTCCACAATGGTTGAACTAATTTACACTCCCACCAACAGTGTAAAAGTGTTCCTATTTCTCCACAGCCTCTCCAGCATCTGTTGTCTCCAGATGTTTTAATGATCAACATTCTAACTGGCATGAGATGGTATCTCAATGTGGTTTTGATTTGCATTTCTCTAATGATCAGTGATGATGAGCATTTTTTCATATGTTTGTTGGCCACATAAATGTCTTTTTAAAAGTGCCTGTTCATATCCTTTGCCCACTTTTTGATGGGGTTGTTTGTTTTTTTCTTGTAAATTTGTATTAATTCTTTGTAGATTCTGGATATTAGCCCTTTGTCAGATGGGTAGCTTGCAAAAATTTTTTTCCCATTCTATTGGTTGCCAGTTTACTCTAATAATTGTTTCTTTTGCTGTGCAGAAGCTCTTAAGTTTAATTGGATCTCATTTGTGTATTTTGGCTTTTGTTGTCATTGCTTTTGGTGTTTTAGTTCTGAAGTCCTTGCCTATGCCTAAGACCTGAATGGTACTGCTTACGTTTTCTTTTAGAGTTTCTATGGTGTTAGGCTTTATGTTTAAATCTTTAATCCATCTGGAGTTAATTTTTGTATAAGGTGTAAGGAATGGGTCCAGTTTCAGCTTTCTGCACATGGTTAGCCAGTTTTCCCAACACCATTTGTTAAACAGGGAATCCTTTCCCTATTGCTTGTTTTTGACTGGTTTGTCAAAGATCAGATGGTTGTAGGTGTGTGGCGTTGTCTCTGAGGCCTCTGTTCTGTTCCATTGGTCTATATCTCTGTTTTGGTACTAGTGCCATGCTGTTTGATTACTATAGCCTTCTAGTATTGTTTGAAGTCAGGTAGTGTGATGCCTCCAGCTTTGTTCTTTTTGCTTAGGATTGTCTTGGCAATGTGGGCACATTTATGGCTGCATATGAAGTTTAAGATTTTTTTTTTCAGTTCTGTAAAGAAGGTCAATAGTAGCTTGATGGGGATAGCATTGAATCTATAAATTATTTTGGGCAGTATGGACATTTTCATGATATTGAGAACTACAAAGCACTGCTCAAGGAAATAAGAGAGTACACAAACAGATGAAAAAACATTCCATGAGCATGGAAGAAGAGGTCCTTCACATCCTTTGCTAGTTGTATTCCTAGGTATTTTATTCTCGTTGTAGCAATTGTGGTGAATGGGAATTCACTCATGATTTGGCTCTCTGTCTGTTAATGGTGTATAGGAATGTTTGTGATTTTTGCACATTGATTTTGTATCCTGAGACTTTGCTGAAGTTGCTTATCAGTTTAAGGGGATTTTGGGCTGAGACGATGAGGTCTTCTAGATATACAATCATGTCATCTGCAAATAGAGACGATTTGACTTCCTCTTTTCCTAATTGAAAACACTTTATTTCTTTTTCTTGCCTGATTGCTCTGGCTAGAACTTCCAATACTATGCTGAATAGGAATGGTAAGAGAGGACACCCTTGTCTAGTGCCAGTTTTCAAAGGGAATACTCCCAGTTTTTGCCCATTCAGTATGATATTGGCTGTGGGTTTGTCATAGATAGCTTTTATTATTTTGAGATACATTCCATCGATACCTAGTTTATTGAGAGTTTTTTAGCATAAAGGCTGTTGAATTTTGTCGAAGGCCTTCTCTGCATCTATTGACATAATCATGTGGTTTTTGTCTTTGGTTCTGTGTGTGATGGATTACGTTTATAGATTTGTGTATGTTGAACCAGCCTTGTATCCCGGAGTGAAGCCTACTTGTTGGTGATGGATAAGCTTTTTGATGTGCTGTTACAATCAGTTTGCGATTTTATTGAAGATTTTTGTATCTATGTTCATCATGGATATTGGCCTGAAATTTTTAGTTCAGTCTCTGCCAGGTTTTGGTATCAGAATGGTGTTGGTCTCATGAAATGAGTTAGAGAGGATTCCCTCCTTTTGTACTGTTTGGAATAGTTTCAGAAAAAATGGTAGCAGCTCCTCATTGTATGTCTGGTAGAATTTGGCTGTGAACCCATCTGGACTTGGACTTTTTTTTAGTTGGTAGACTGTTAATCACTGCTCAATTTTGGACCTTGTTTTTGGTCTATTCGGGAATTCAGCTTTTTCCTGGCTTTGTCTTGGGAGGGTGTAAGTGTACAGAAATTTATCCATTTCTTCTAGATTCACTGGTTTATGTGCATAGAGTTGTTTGTAGTCATCTCTGATGGTAGTTTGCATTTCTGTAGAATCAGTGGTTATATCCCCTTTATCATGCATCTATTTGATTTTTCTCTCTTTTATTTTTTATTAATATGGCTAGTGGTCTATTTTGTTGATCTTTTTTTTAAAAAACCAGCTCCTTGATTTACTGATTTTTGAAGGGTCTTTTGTGTCTCTGTCTCCTTCAGTTCTGCTCCAATCTTAGTTATTTCTTGTCTTCTGCTAGCTTTTGTATTTGTTTGATCTTTTTCCTTTAGTTCTTTTAATTTTGATGATAGAGTGTTGATTTTAGACCTTTCTTCACTTCTCCTGTGGGCATTTAGTGCTGTAAATTTCCCTCTAGACACTGCTTTAAATGCGTCCCAGAGATTCTGGCATGTTGTGTCTTTGTTCTCATTGGTTTTGAAGAACATCTTTATTTCTGCCTTCATTTCATTATTTATCCAGTAGTCATTCAGGAGTGAGTTGTTCAGTTTCCATGTCGTTGTGTGGTTTTGAATGTGTTTCTTAATCCTGAGTTCTAACTGATTGCACTGTGGTCTGAGAGACTGGTAGTTATGATTTCTGTTCTTTTGCATTTCCTGAGGAGTGATTTACTTCCAAGTATGCAGTCAATTTTAGAGTAAGTACGATGTGGTGCTGAGAAGAATGTATGTTCTTTGGGTTTGGGGTGGAGAGTTCTGTATATATCTATTAGGTCTGCTTGGTCTGGATCTGAGTTCAAGTCCTGGATATCCTTGCTAATTTTCTGTCTCATTGATCTGTCTAATATTGACAGTGGAGTGTTAAAGTCTCCCACTATGATTGTATGAGAGTCTATGTCTCTTTGTGGGCCATTAAGAACTCGCTTTATGTATCTGGATGCTCCTATATTGGGTGCATAGATGTTTAGGACAGTTAGCTCTTCTTGTTGCATTGATGTTTTTACCATTATGTAATGCCCTTCTTTGTCTCATTTGATTTTTGTTGGTTTAAGGTCTGTTTTATCAGAGACTAGGATTGCAACCCCTGCTTTTTTTTTTGCTCTCCGTTTGCTTGGTAAATCTTCTTCCATCCCTTTATTTTGAGTCTATGTGTGTCTTTGCATGTGAGATGGGTCTCCTGAATACAGCACACTGATGGATCTTGACTTTTTATCCAATTTGCCAGTCTGTGTCTTTGATTGGGGCATTTAGTCTGTTTACATTTAAGGTTAATATTGTTATGTGTGAATTTGATCCTGCCATTTTGATACTAGCTGGTTGTTTTGCTCATTATTTGATGCAGTTTCTTTATTGTGTTGATGGTCTTTCCCATTTGGTACATTTCTGCAGTGGCTGGTACTGATTGTTCCTTTCCATGTTTAATGCTTCCTTCAAGGGGAAGGAAGGCAGGTTTGATGGTGACAAAATCTCTCAGCAGTTGCTTGTCTTAAAGGATTTTATTTCTCCTTTGCTTATGGAGGTTAGTTTGGCTGGATATAAAATTCTGGGTTGAAAGTTCTTTTCTTGAAGGATGTTGAATACTGGCCCCCACTCTCTTTTGGCTTGTAGGGTTTCTGCCAAGAGATCCACTGTTAGTCTGATGGGCTTCCCTTTGCAGGTAACCCCACCTTTCTCTCTGGCTGCCGTTAGCATTTTTTCCTTCATTTCCACCCTGGTGAATCTGACAATTAAATGCCTTGGGGTTGCTCTTCTTGAGGAATATCTTTGTGGTGTTCTCTGTATTTCCTGGATTTGAATTTTGGCCTGACTTGCTAACTTGGTGAAGTTCTCCTGGATAATATCCTGAAGAGTGTTTTCCAGCTTGGATTCATTCTCCCCATCATATTCAGGTACACTGATCCAACGTAGATTAGGTCTTTTCACATAATCCCATATTTCTTGGGGGCTTTGTTCATTTCTTTTCACTCTTTTCTCTAATCTTGCCTTCGTGTTTTATTTCATTTAGTTGATCTTCAATCTTTGCTACCCTTTCTTCTGTTTAATTGATTCAGCTATTGAAACTTGTGTATGCTTTGCAAAGTTCTCGTGCTGTGTTTTTCAGCTCCATCAAGTTGTTTATGTTCTTCTATAAGCTGGTTATTCTAGTTGGCATGTCGTCATGTAATTAATAAAATGTATTCATTGGTACCAATTAAATGTTATCATGAATAATGGGAAAAGAATGAGATACTGAGAAAAGATTGTAACTGAGACAGAAAGGAATAGGATCACACATAGAATATCCTGAAAAACAAAATAAAGAATGTAACTTACCTATTAGTACCATGATAGCATTAGATATTATTATTAAAATAGCACCCACTATGAAACACTTTTTATGTCTGTTCATAACACCTGAAAAATAAAAATAAAGACATTTAGGAGATTTCTGGCTCCAAAATGATAGCACAAAAGCAAGTTGGCTTTAATGAAAGCCAACTTTCAGAAAACAACAACAACAACAACAACAAATTAGTGCTGTATTGTCACCAACAATATCCCAGAATTCAAATATGAGAAAGAGACAGTTCCTGGAGCCACAGAAAAGTGAAAAGACAAACAAACAAAAAACACTGTACTGAAAATAAGAGAATTAGACTTCCATATCCATGATGTCCCTCCTTGCAATCTTCCCAGTACCCAAGTGCATGGCAACATCATTTCTATACTGAAAAATGTGAGATCAAAATGGATAACCAGCTTCCCCACAAGCTGGACTTCCCTGGCAGGAAACTTGCCCCTGCCCAAACCCTTGAGAAACATCAGGCATGCCTGAAGAGAGATATACCTCTGAGGACAAGCAGAGACAAAGTGGTGAGGAAGAACTACCATCCCCAGTACCAGAAACTCTGCTGTTACCTGGACAAAGAAGATGTCAGCTTAGAGGGGCTGCCAAGCAACATTATGCTATAGGAAGTTCATTCCACAAGTTCTGTGGGCTGGAATTCTAGTCAGTCTTCCAACACTACTGGCATACCCCTTTGGAACCTCACCCATTTGGTATGGGTGGCACTCTGATTGTTTACTAGGATCAAGACAAACATGGGTTAAGGTACCATGTAGTCATAAAAAGGAGGCAGAAACATAGTCCCCCACCCCCCTAAAAAAGTCAACAGGTAAATTACAAGGAACATTTAAATAAATATATTCAATATAAACCAAAACAAGCCGTATAAAATCCTTCAACACAAAAACATAGATGCATACCCATAAGAAATAACAGCAAACAGGGAACTGTGATATCCTCAAATGGAGAAAGTTGGAACCAGAGACAGACGTTAATGAGATGGCAATATTTGAGCACTTGTACCAAGCATTCAAAACAGTAGTTTTAAGAAAACTCAGTGGTCTCTAAAATAACACACAAAAATTCAGAAATTTATCAGAGAAATTTAACAAAGGGATTGAAATACTTTTTGAATATCAAAAAAATACTGGAACTGAAACATACATTTGCTTAACTGAAAATTTTATTAGAGTCTCTCAACAGGAGAATGGATCAAGCAGAAGAAATAATCAATGAGCATGTAGATGGGCTTTTGAAAATACACAAGAAAAGGAAAAAGAATAATAAAGAGGAATGAAGAATGCCTACTTGTTATAAAAAAATTGCTGCAGAAGACCACAACTAAGAATTATTGGTGTTTAAGAGAGAGTCCAGCCAGAGCAAGGGGTAGATAGCCTATTCAAAGGAATAATAATAGAAAGTATTCCAAATCTTGACAAAGAGATATTCAGGTAGATAAAGGTCAGAGAACACCAAACAGATTTTAACCCAAACAAGACTACCCTAGGCATATAATAAATAATCCAACTCTCAAATGTCAAGGACAAAGAGAGGATCCTAAAATCAGCAAGAGAAGAGAAGCAAATAACACCTAAAGGAGCTCCAATTTATCTGACAACAGACTTCTCAGTGGAAACCATACAGGCCAGGAGGAACAGAGATGATGTTTTCTTTTCTTTTTTATTTTATTTTATTAAAAAAAAAAAAAAAAAAACGAATGAAGGAGAGAAAGACAGAGGAAGAGGAAGAGGGAGAGAGAATGGAAGTATTGCTTTATTGCCCAGGCTAGAATGCAGTCTAAAAATGGGTACTGAAAACCTCTTTTCTACAATAATTGTGCTTAATAATGGAGACAGGAAAAAATGAGGAAAGAAAATAACAAAGAAGCAGCCAACCAATATTTCATTTAAACCTGTAAGTAGGTGTGATGTGGTGCTAATAAGAGTGTATATTTTGTGTATTTAAAGTGGAGAGGTCTATAAATGTTTATTAAGTTTACTTGTTCCGGATCTGAGTTCAAGTCCTGAATATCCTTGTTAATTTTCTGTCTCGTTGATCTGTCTAATATTGATGTTGAAGTGTCCCACTATTATTGTGTGGGAGTCTAAGTCTCTTTATAAGTCTTATGTATCTGGGTGTTCCTGTATTGGGTGCGTATATATTTAGGATCATTAGCTCTTCTTGTTGCATTGATCCTTTTACCGTTATGCAATGTCCTTCTTTGCCTCTTTTGATCTTTGTTGCTTTAAAGTCTATTTTATCAGAGGCGAGAATTGCAACTCCTGCTTTTTATTTATTTATTTATTTATTTATTTTTGCTCTCCATTTGGTTGGTAAATCTTTCTCCATCCCTTTGTTTTGAGTCTTTGTGTATCCTTGCATGTGAGATGGGTCTGGATGCAGCATACTGATGGGTTTTGGCTGTGTCTTTTGATTGGGGGATTTAGTCAATTTAAATTTAGGATTAATAATAATATATGTGAGTTTAATACTGCCATTTGATGTTAGCTGGCTGTTTTGCCGATTAGTTGTTGTAAGTTCTTTATTATGTTGATGCTCTTTATTTTTTGGTATATTTTTGGAAAGGCTGATACTGGTTGTTCCTTTCTATGTGTGGTGGTTCTTTCAGAAGCTCTTGTAAAGCAGACCTGGTGGTGATGAAATCTCTGAGTACTTGCTTGTTCACAAAAGATTTTATTTTTCCTTTGCTTATGAAGCTTAGTTTGGCAGGATATGAAATTCTGGGTTAAAAGTTCTTTTCTTTAAGGATGTTGAATATTGGCCCCCACTCTCTTCTGGCTTGTAGGGTTTCTGCTGAGAGATCTGCTGTGAGTCTGATAGGCTTGCCTTTGTGGGTAACCTGACCTTTCTCTCTGGCTGCCCTTAGTATTTTCTCCTTCATTTCAACCCTGGTGAATCTGACGATTATGTGCATTGAAGTTGGTCTTCTTGAGGAATATCTTTGTGGTGTTCTCTGTACTACCTGGAGTTGACTATTATCCTGCCTTGCTAGGTTGGGAAAGTTTTCCTGAATAATATTCTGAAGTGTATTTTCCAGCTTGGATTCATTCTCTTCGTCACATTCAGGTACACCTATCAAGCGTAGATTAGGTCTTTTCACATAGTCCCATATTTCTTGAAGACTTTGCTCATTCCTTTTTATCCTTTTTTCCCTAATCTTTTCTTCTTGTTTTATTATTTCATTAAATTGGTCTTCGACCTCTGATATCCTTTCTTCTGCTTGATCAATTCGGGTGTTAAAACTTGTGCATACTTCGCAAAGCTCTTGTGTTGTTTTTCAGCTTTATTAATTCACTTATATTCCTCTCTAAATTGTCTATTCTCGTTAGCATTTTGTCAAACCTTTTTTCAGAGTTCTTAGTTTCTTTGCATTGGGTTAGAACAAGTTCTTTTAACTCACAGAAGTTTCTTATCACCCACCTTTTGAAGCCTACTTCTGTTAATGGAACACACTCGTTCTCCATCAGGCCTTGTTCCATTGCTGATGAGGAACTGTGATCCCCTGTAGAGGGACAGGCGTTCTGATTTTGGGTATTCTCAGCTTTTTTAGGTTGGTTTCTTCCCTTCTTTATAAATTTATCCATCTGTCATCTTTGTAATTACCGACTTTCCAACTAGGTTTCTGAGTGGACATCCAACTTGTTGATTCCCAGTGCTGGAATCTGAGCAACCCACTGTGCTGGCTAAAACAGTGGTGTTAAGATTGATGGTGCTTTTCTGACTCTGCACCAAGAACCGCCAGGCCCAGGCACCAGCAAAACCGCTACGCTGGCCACAAGAGTCGCGCTGGTGACCCAAGGGGCTCCTCCACTGGGAATCTCCTGGTCTGTGAGCAACAAAAATTCACCTGAAAGTGTGGCGTCCTTTCGTTCTTTGTGCTTTCACTGGGAGCTACAATCCCAAGCTGCTAGTGATCAGCCATCTTGGATCTCTCTCCCTGATGTTTTCCTAAGTGCTGAAAAAAATAAAAATCTGCCATCTAAGAACACTGTATCCTACAAAGCTATCCTTCAAATATGAAGAAGAGATAGTCTTTCCCAGACAAGTCAAAACTGAGAGTATTCACCACCAGTCATATCTTACAAGAAATGCTAAAGAAAGTTTTTCAATGTGAAAGAAAAAAAATACACAAAAAGAAAACAGCTGAATATATATAGAATACACTGATAAAATTACATGTATGGACAAACCCAGAATAGTCTAATACTATGATTGTGATGCACAATCCACTGACATCTGTAGTATGAAGACCAGAAGACAAATCTATCAAAGACAATAATAACTGCAGAAACCTGTTAAGAGGTAAGGAATAAAAATATGCAAGCTGAGACAACTAAGTTAAAAAATGCGTGAGGGTGGAGTGAAAGTGTTTGTTAGTTTTGTTTCTATTCTTTTTTTTTTTCTTTTTTTTTTTTCCCATTTATTTATTTTATTGCATTTTAGGTTTTGGGGTACATGTGAAGAACATGCAAAATTGTTGCATAGGAACACACGTGGCAGTGTGATTTGCTGCCTTCCTCCCCATCACCTACATCTGGCATTTCTCCCCCTGCTATCCCTCCCCAGCTTCCCCCCAACTGACCCCAGTGTGTAGTGCTCCCCTCCCTGTGTCCATGTGCTCTCATCGTTCAACACCCGCCTATGAGTGAGAACATGCGGTGTTTGATCTTCTGCTCCTCTGTCAGTTTGCTGAGAATGATGGTTTCCAGGTTCATCCATGTCCCCTCAAAGGACCCAAACTCATCATTTTTTATGGCTGCATAATATTCCATGGTGTATATGTGCCACATTTTCCCTATCCAGTCTATCGTCGATGGGCATTTGGGTTGGTTCCAGGTCTTTGCTATTGTAAACAGTGCTGCAATGAACATTCGTGTACACGTGTCCTTATAGTAGAACGATTTGTAATCCTTTGGATATATACCCAGTAATGGGATTGCTGGGTCAAATGGAATTTCTATTTCTAGGTCCTTGAGGAATCGCCACACTGTCTTCCACAATGGTTGAACCAATTTACACTCCCACCAACAGTGCAAAAGTGTTCCTATTTCTCCACATCCTCTCCAGCATCTGTTGTCTCCAGATTTTTTAATGATCGCCATTCTAACCGGCGTGAGATGGTATCTCAGTGTAGTTTTGATTTGCATTTCTCTGATGACCAGTGATGATGAGCATTTTTTCATATGTTTGTTGGCCTCACGTATGTCTTCTTTTGAGAAGTGTCTGTTCATATCCTTTGCCCACTTTTGAATGGGCTTGTTAGTTTTTTTCTTGTAAATCTGCTTTAGTCCTTTGTAAATTTTGGATATCAACCCTTTGTCAGATGGGTAAACTGCAAAAATTTTTTCCCAATCTGTTGGTTGCCGATTCACTCTAATGATTGTTTCTTTTGCTGTGCAGAAGCTGTGGAGTTTGATTAGGTCCCATTTGTCTATTTTGGCTTTTGTTGTCAATGCTTTTGGTGTTTTGGTCATGAAGTCCTTGCCTACACCTACGTCCTGAATGGTTTTGCCTAGATTTTCTTCTAGGGTTTTTATGGTGTTAGGTCTTATGTTTAAGTCTTTAATCCATCTGGAGTTAATTTTAGTGTAAGGTGTCAGGAAGGGGTCCAGTTTCTGCTTTCTGCACATGGCTAGCCAGCTTTCCCAACACCATTTATTGAACAGGGAATCCTTTCCCCATTGCTTGTTTTTGTCTGGTTTGTCAAAGATCAGATGGTTGTAGAAAGGTTGTGTTGCCTCCGAGACCTCTGTTCTGTTCCATTGGTCTATATCTCTGTTTTGGTACCAGTACCATGCTGTTTTGATTACTGTAGCCTTGTAGTATAGTTTGAAGTCTGGTAGTGTGATGCCCCCCCGCTTTGTTCTTTTTGCTTAGAATTGATTTGGCTATGCGGGCTCTCTTTTGGTTCCATATGAAGTTTAAGGTGGTTTTTTCCAGTTCTGCAAAGAAGGTCATTGGTAGCTTGATGGGGATAGCATTGAATCTGTAAATTACTTTGGGCAGTATGGCCATTTTCACGATATTGATTCTTCCTAACCATGAACATGGGATGTTTCTCCATCTGTTTGTGTCCTCTCTTATTTCGTTGAGCAGTGGCTTGTAGTTCTCCTTGAAGAGGTCCTTTACATTCCTTGTTAGTTGTATTCCTAGGTATTTTATTCTCTTTGTGGCAATTGTGAATGGAAGTTTGTTCTTGATTTGGCTCTCTTTAAGTCTGTTACTGGTGTATAGGAATGCATGTGATTTTTGCACATTGATTTTGTATCCTGAGACTTTGCTGAACTTGCTTATCAGTTTCAGGAGGTTTGGGGCTGAGACGATGGGGTCTTCTAGATATACAATCATGTCGTCTGCAAATAGAGACAATTTGACTTCCTCCTTTCCTATTTGAATGCCCTTTATTTCTTTTTCTTGCCTGATTGCTCTGGCTAGAACTTCTAATACTATATTGAATAGCAGTGGTGAGAGAGGGCATCCTTGTCTGGTGCCACATTTCAAGGGGAATGCTTCCAGTTTTTGCCCATTCAGTATTATACTGGCTGTTGGTTTGTCATAAATAGCTTTTATTATTTTGAGATACTTTCCATTGATTCCTAGCTTATTGAGTGTTTTTAGCATAAAGGGCTGTTGAATTTTGTCAAAGGCCTTCTCTGCATCAATTGAGATAATCATGTGGTTTTTGTCTTTGGTTCTGTTTATGTGGTGAATTACGTTTATAGACTTGCGTATGTTGAACCAGCCTTGCATCCCCGGGATGAAGCCTACTTGATCATGGTGGATAAGCTTTTTGATGTGCTGTTGCAATCGGCTTGTCAGTATTTTATTGAAGATTTTTGCATCTATGTTCATCATAGATATTGGCCTGTAGTTTTCTTTTCTTGTTGAGTCTCTGCCGGGTTTTGGAATCAGGATGATGTTGGTCTCATAAAATGATTTGGGAAGAATTCCCTCTTTTTGTATTGTTTGGAATAGTTTCAGAAGAAATGGTACCAGCTCCTCTTTGTATGTCTGGTAGAATTCAGCTGTGAACCCATCTGGACCTGGGCTTTTTTTGGGTGGTAAGCTCTTAATTGCTGCCTCAACTTCAGACCTTGTTATGGGTCTGTTCAGGGTTTCGGCTTCTTCCTGGTTTAGGCTTGGCAGGAGGCAAGTGTCCAGGAATTTATCCATTTCTTCCAGGTTTATTAGTTTGTGTGCATAGAGTTGTTTGTAATAATCTCTGATGATGGTTTGAATTTCTGTGGAATCTGTGGTGATATCCCCTTTATCGTTTTTTATTGCATCTATTTGGTTATTCTCTCTTTTCTTTTTTATTAATCTGGCTAGTGGTCTGTCTATTTTGTTGATCTTTTCAAAAAACCAGCTCCTGGATTTATTGATTTTTTGAAGGGTTTTTTGTGTCTCTATCTCCTTCAGTTCTGCTCTGATCTTAGCTATTTCTTGTCTTCTGCTAGACTTTGAGTTTTTTTGATCTTGCTCCTCTAGCTCTTTCAGTTTTGACGATAGGGTGTCAATTTTTGATCTCTCCTTGTTTCTCATGTGGGCACTTATTGCTATATATTTTCCTCTAGAGACTGCTTTAAATGTGTCCCAGAGATTCTGGTATGTTGTGTCTTCATTCTCGTTGGTTTCGAAGAACATCTTTATTTCTGCTTTCATTTCATTGTTTATCCCGTCAACATTCAAGAGCAAGTTGTTCAGTTTCCATGAAGCTGTGCGGTTCTGAGTTAGTTTTTGAATTCTGAGTTCTAACTTGATTGCACTGTGGTCTGAGAGACTGTTTGTTACGATTTCCGTTCTTTTGCATTTGCTGAGGAGTGATTTACTCCCAATTATGTGGTCCATTTTAGAGTAGGTGTGATGTGGTGCTGAGAAGAATGTATATTCTGTGGATTTGGGGTGGAGAGTTCTGTAAATGTCTATTAGGTTTGCTTGGTCCAGGTCTGAGTTCAAGACCTGGATATCCTTGTTAATTTTCTGTCTGGTTGATCTGTCTAATGTTGACAATGGGGTGTTAAAGTCTCCCACTATTATTGTGTGGGAGTCTAAGTCTCTTTGTAAGTCATTAAGAACTTGCCTTATGTATCTGGGTGCTCCTGTATTGGGTGCGTATATATTTAGGATCGTTAGCTCTTCTTGTTGCATTGATCCTTTTACCATTATGTAATGTCCCTCTTTGTCTCTTATGATCTTTGTTGCTTTAAAGTCTAATTTATCAGAGATGAGAATTGCAACTCCTGCTTTTTTTTGCTCTCCATTTGCTTGGTAAATCTTCCTCCATCCCTTTATTTTGAGCCTTTGTGTATCCTTGCATGTGAGATGGGTTTCCTGGATACAGCACACCGATGGGTTTTGGCTTTTTATCCAATTTGCCAGTCTGTGTCTTTTGATTGGGGCATTTAGTCCATTTACATTTAGGGTTAATATTGTTATGTGTGAATTTGATACTGCCATTGCGGTGCTAGCTGGCTGTTTTGCCCTTTAGTTGAGCTGGTACTTGTTTCTTTATATGTGTAGAGCCTCTTTCAGGAGCTCTTGTAGAGCTGGCCTGGTGGTGACGAAATCTCTGAGTACTTGCATGTTCCCAAAGGATTTTATTTTTCCTTCACTTATGAAGCTTAGTTTGGCTGGATAGGAGATTCTGGGTTGAAAGTTCTTTTCTTTAAGGATGTTGAATATTGGCCCCCATTCTCTTCTGGCTTGTAGGGTTTCTGCTGAGAGATCTGCTGTGAGTCTGATGGGCTTCCCTTTATGGGTAACCCGACCTTTCTCTCTGGCTGCCCTTAGTATTTTCTCCTTCATTTCGACCCTGGTGAATCTGACGATTACGTGCGTTGGGGTTGCTCTTCTTGACGAATATCTTTGTGGTGTTCTCTGTATTTCCTGGACTTGAATGTTTGCCTGCCTTGCTAGGTTGGGGAAGTTTTCCTGGATAATATCCTGAAGAGTATTTTCCAGCTTGGATTCATTCTCTTCGTCGCATTCAGGTACGCCTATCAAACGTAGATTAGGTCTTTTCACATAGTCCCACATTTCTTGGAGACTTTGTTCATTCCTTTTTACCCTTTTTTCTCCAGTCTTGCCTTCCCGTTTTATTTCATTGAGTTGATCTTCAGCCTCTGATATCCTTTCTTCTGCTTGGTCAATTCGGCTGTTGATACTTGTGCATGCTTCACGAAGTTCTCGTGTTGCATTTTTCAGCTCCATCAATTCACTTATATTCCTTTCTATTTTGTCCATTCTTGTTAGCATTTCGTCAAATCTTTTTTCAAGGTTCTTAGTTTCTTTGCATTTGGTTAGAACATGTTCTTTAAGTTCACAGAAGTTTCTTACTACCCACCTTCTGAATTCTGATTCTGTCATTTCATCACACTCGTTCTCCATCCAACCTTGTTCCCTTGCTGGTGAGGAGTTGTGATCCCTTTTAGGAGGAGAGGTGTTCTGGTTTCGGGTGTTGTCATCCTTTTTGCGCCGGTTTCTTCCCATCCTTAAAGATTTATCCACCTGTCGACTTTGTAGTTGCTGACTTTCAGATTGGGTCTCAAATCTTTCAGATTGACGTTCTGCTTGTTGATGATGAGGTTATTTCTGTTTCTTGGTTTTCCTTCTGACAGTCTGGCCCCTCTGCTGTAGGTCTGCTGAGGTTCACTCCAGGCCCTGCTTGCCTGGGGTTCACCTGCAGCAGCTGCTGAACAGCAAGGGTTGTTACCAGTTTTCTTCTTCTGCTATCTTTGTCCCAGAAGGATACCCGCCTAGTGTCAATCTGATCTCTCTTTTATGAGGTGTCTTTTTGGATATATAGGGGTCAGGGAGCTGCTTGAGGAGACGGTCTTTTCTTTATAGGAGCTCAAATGGTGAGTTGTGAGCTCTGTTGTTGTTCATTCAGAGCTGCTGGGCAGGTACTTTTAGGTCTGCTGCAGCTGAACTCATAAACTGCTTTTTGTTCCCAGGTGCTCTGTCCCAGGGATTTAGGGCTTTATTTATGAGTTTCCGTTATGCTGCCGCCTTCTATTTTTTTTCCTTCAGACCTGCGCAGCCCAGCAAGGAGGCCGCCTAGTCACTGTCGGCCTATGGCAGCTTTGCTGAGCTGCTGTGGGCTCCGCCCCGCTGACGAGTGAACTTTCCTGCAGTCCTGTTTATATGGGTGTAGTTAGAACTGCTTTGGCGATGGTGGCCCGCTTCTGTTGGGGCGGAGTCTCTGCTGTGGCGGGTTGCCTTGGCAGCGGCAGGCTGCCTCAGCAATGGCGGGTTGCCTTGGCAATGGCGGGCTGCCTTGGTAATGGTGGACGCCCCTCCCCCACGGAGCTGGACTGTCCCGGGTTCAGCTGCGCTTGCTGTGAAACTCTCAATCCAGAGTTTCTGGTTGCTGTTCTTTTGTGGGGTTGGGGCCAGCAGAGCCTGATCGCCTGGCTCCCTGCCTCAGAGCCTTTTTTAAGTTGGTGTTCCAGTCGCCTGTTGAAGAGGCGCCGGGGTCTGTTTGTTTTCCCCTGCGGCCACTCACCGCGCTGGCTTAAACAGCGGCACTGAGGTTTGTGGCGCTTTTTTTTTTTTTTTCTGCCCTGGAATCTACTGTCCTGGTTCTCTGCTCAGTTCCCTTTTTGAACCAGTGTATGGGCGACTTCCCGTGGCTCCAATCGCCAGCCTAAAGGGCCCCCGGACCGGTGTATTTTGTACGGAGAACCGCGGCTCCGGGGCGCCGACAAAGCAGCGGCGCGGGGCAAAGCAGCGGCGCTGGCCGGTACAGCCGTGCTGGTGACCGTGGAGCTCCTCTGCCCGGGAATTTCCTAGTCTGTGGGCAATAAAAACGCGGCGTCCACTCACCCTCTGCGCTTTCACTGGGAGCTGCAATCCTGAGCTGTTCCTAAACGGCCATCTTGGATCGGATCCGGTCCGTTTCTATTCTTTTATGATATAAGTTGTTATCTCGTTAAAATAACTTGTTATATCTATGTTTTCATAAGCTTCATAGTAATCACAACACAAAACCTATGATAGAATCACTAAAAATAAAAAGCATCTAATATATACTACCAGAGAAAATTATATGACCACAAAGAATGACCACAAGAAAAGAAAACAGAGATAAATTTTAAAACAACCATAAAACAACCAACAAAATAGCCATAATGAATCCTTACTTAATAACACTGAGTTTAAATGAAGTCAACTCTCCAATTAAAAGGCAAAAAATGCAGGCCAGGTGCAGTGGCTCATAGCCGTAATCCTAGAACTTTGGGAGGCCAAGGCAGACAGATCACATGAGGTCAAGAGCTCAAGACCAGCCTGGCCAACACAGCAAAACCCCGTTTCTACTAAAAAAGTGTGATGGTGGATGCCTGTAATCCTGGCTACACAGGAGACTGAGACAGGAGAATCGCTTGAATCAAAAAGGTGGAGGTTGCAGTGAGCCAAAATCATGTCACTCTACTCCAGCCTGGGCAACATAGCAAGACTGTCCCCCTCTACCAAAAAAAAAAAAAAAGAAATGCAGGAGTAACTATACTTATATCAGATAAAATAGACTACAAATCAAAGACTACTTTAAAAAGAGTCAAAGGTCACCATATAATGCTAACGGGGTCATTTCATCAAAAGATATGACAGTTCTAAAAATCTATAAACCCAACACCAGAGCTCCCAAAAATATAAATCAAACATTCACTGACCTAAAGGGAGAGGTAGACTGCAATGCAATAATATTAGGAAATTTTAACACCCCCCTCTCAGTAACTGACAGATCATCTAAACAGGAAATCACCAAGAAAATATTAGAATTACACTGCACACTTGATCAAATATATCCAACTGACACGTACAGAAGCACTGCTGCAGAATACTCATTCTTTTTATCAGTACATGGAACAATCTGCAGAATAGACCACACATTTTAGGCCAAAAACAGATCTCAATATATTAAAAAAAAAAGTAGAAATCACATCAAGTATTTTTTCTTACCACAATGGGATGAAACTAGAAGTCAACAATTCGAGAAACCTCAGAAACTACACAAATATATGAAAATTAAATAACGTGCTCCTTAACAACCAAAGAGTCAATGATGAAATTAAGAAGAAAATTTTTAAAATTTCTTGAAACAAGTGAAAATGGAAGCACAATAAATCAAAATCTGTGGTATGCAGAAAAGCAGTACATAGAAGGAATTTTAAAGTAATAAATGCTTTTTTAAAAAAGGTAGAAAGACTTCAAATAAAGAATCTAATGATGACCTCAAAGGATTTAGAAGAGCAAGAACATACCAAAACCCAAATTAGTAGAAGAAAAGAAGTGATAAAAATCAGAGCAGAAATAAATGAAATGAGACTAAAAGTACAACATAGAAGATCAAGAAAACAAAAACAAAAAGCCACTTTTTAAAAAAGAAACACAAATCAGCAAACTTTCTACTAGATGAAGAAAAAATAGAAAAACACTGAAATAAATAAAATTACAAACAAAGAAATCAAACAAAAGAAAATGGAGACAAAACAGCCTATATCACATAGGGTCAGGCATGGTGGCTCATGCCTGTAATCCCAGCACTTAGGGAGGCTGAGGTAGAAGGATTGCTTGAGCCTTGGAGTTCAAGACTAGCGTGGGCAACATAGCAAGATCCTATCTCTATTAAGATACTACCACCACAAACAACAATAGCTGACACCACAAAAATACAAAGAATCATCAGAGATTATTATAAAAACTACATGCTAAAAATTGGAAATGCTAGAAAAAATGAATAAATTGCTGCACAAATACAATCTACCAAGATAGAACCATGAGGAAACAGAAAACCTCAATGAACCAATAATGAGTAATGAAGTTGAAGATGTAATCTTCCTATCTTTAGTACAGCAAAGATCAAGAAAGGAAGAAACAGAATATATGTATATGGCTGTCACCCTTTTTGGGATTGTCCATGCCTTAGTTCAGAACTTCTGTCATTGACATGGCATGGGGCAACTGGCATACTCATACACTTCTGCTGAGATTATCTACTATTTATGGCAAAATATATTTAAGTTAATCTGTGAATATTCTGTGCTTAATAAATCTTCTTATATCTCAAGTTATATTCAGTATTTATTAAAAAGGCAAGAAATGTAAAATACAAAGTTGTTCAAAACCATCTAATTTGCAATAGTCAAAATGTGGCACAATCCAAATATTCATGCAAGTGAAAAGATTAATATATGGTGGTATATACCTAGCAGTGAATGTATCTGCTAATACAGCCTGAGGCTAAATCAGCTCACCTTGTGTTTTTGTACAACCACCAGCTAAAAATATAATTTATATTTTAAAAATAAACAAAATAATTAATAGAGGAACAATATTTTGCGACACATACAATTTTATAATATTTACATTTCCATGTTCAATTTTATTGACACACAGCCATGGTCAATGTCTATGCATTTTCTATGGCTGTGTTTCTGTGCAGAATTCAGCAGTTGTAGCAGAGACTGTATGTCTAACAAAGCTTAAATATTTACTATCTGGCCATTTTTATTTAAAAAAAATTCAAAGTTTTCTATAATAGTGAACTTCTGCTACATATTATGACATTGAAAAATCACACCAGCATAATGTTGAATAAAAGGAAAAAGATACAAAGATGCATGCAAATTGCGTGCTTGTATTTATGATTCATGTAAATTACATACTGTATTTTATAGGTATTTAACTTTGATCATATTTATATAAAGTTTTTTAATAGCCAAAACTAACCTATAGCAATAGAAGTCAACATACTCATTAACATGGACAAGAAAGTGTTGAACAGAAGTGAGATTATCATGGTAAATAATTTTACCATAATAATTTTTGTATCTCCTGATGCCTTACATAGGTCATGTAATTAACAAAATTGATTAATTGTTACCAATTAAATGTTATTATGAATAATGGAAAGAGAATGAGATACTGAGAAAAGATCATGACTGAGACAAAAAGGAATAGAATCATACATAGAAAGCCCTGAAAAATACAATAAAGGATGTAACTTACCGATCGTTACAACAATACAATTAGATATCATTAGCACTGATTATAAAACACTTTTTATGTCGGCTCAGAACACCTGAAAAATAAACATAAAAACATTTAGGAGACTTCTTGTTCCAAAATAATGGTATAAAAGCAAATTGGCTTTAATGCCCCCCACGGAAAACAACAATAACAAATTAGTGCTGTGATTATCACCAGCAATATCCCAGAACTCAAACATGAGGAGACAGTTCCTAGAGGCACAGAAAAGTGAAAAAAGCAAATAAAACTCCATATAGATAATAAGAGAATTAGACTGACATATCTATGATGCCTCTCACTGTAATCTTCCTGGTACCCAAGTATATGGAAACATTGTTTCTACACTGGAAAACATGAGATCAAAATGGATAACCAGCTTCACCACCAGCTTGAGTGCCCTGGCAGGAAGTTTGCCCACCTGCCTTAACACTTGGAAAATCAGGGGTGCCCTGAAGGGAGACATATCTCTGCAGAGACAAAGTAGGGGGGCAAGACTACCATCCCCAGTACCAGAAACTCTGCTGTTACCTGGACAAAGAAGATGTCAACTTAGAGGGGCTGCCAAGCAACATTATGCTATAGGAAGTTCATTCCACAAGTCCTGTGGGCTGGAATCCTAGTCAGGCTCCCAACACTACTGGCATACCCCTTTGGAACCTCTCCCATTTGGTATGGGTGGCACTCTGATTGTTTACTAGGATCAAGACAAACATGGGTTAAGGTACCATGTAGTCATAAAAGGGAGGCAGAAACACAGACCCCCACCCCCCAAAAAATCAACGGGTAAATTACAAAGAACATTTAAATAAATATATTCAATATAAACCAAAACAAGCCGTATAAAATCCTTCAACACAAAAACATAGATGAATACCCATAAGAAATAACAGCAAACAGGGAACTGTGATACCCTCAAATGGAGAAAGTTGGAACCAGAGACAGACGTTAATGAGATGGCAATATTTGAGTACTTGTACCAAGCATTCAAAA
>NW_022437026.1:1178307-1189401 GCF_009761245.1 Sapajus apella | reverse complement strand
TATCCTACAAAGCTATCCTTCAAATATGAAGAAGAGATAGTCTTTCCCAGACAAGTCAAAACTGAGAGTATTCACCACCAGTCATGTCTTATAAGAAATGCTAAAGAAAGTTTTTCAACTTAAAAGAAAAAAACATGCAAAAAGAAAACAGCTGAATATATATAGAATACACTGATAAAATTACATGTATGGACAAACCCAGACTACTCTAATACTATGATTGTGAGGCACAATCCACTGACATCTGTAGTATGAAGACCAGAAGACAAATCTATCAAAGACAATAATAACTGCAGAAACCTGTTAAGAGGTAAGGAATAAAAATACGCAAGCTGAAACAACTAAATTAAAAAATGTGTGAGGGTGGAGTAAGTGTTTGTTAGTTTTGTTTCTATTTTTTTCTTTATTATATAAATTGTTATCTCTTCAAAATAACTTGTTATATCTATGTTTTTTATAAGCCTCATAGTAATCACAACACAAAACCTATAATACAGTCACTAAAAATAAAAAGCACATAATTAATATACGCTACCAGAGAAAATTATGTGACCACAAAGAATGACCATAAGAAAACAGAGATAAATTTAAAAACAACCATAAAACAAGCAACGAAATAGCCGTAATAAATCCTTACTTAACAATAATAACACTGAATTTAAATGAAGTCAACTCTCCAATGAAAAGGCATAAAATGCAGGCCAGGTAAGGTGGCTTATGCCTGTAACCCCAGAACTTTCGGAGGACAAGGGAGGTGGATCACTTGAGATCAGAAGCTCAAGACCAGCCTGGCCAACATAGCAAAACCTTGTTTCTCCTAAAAATACAAAACTTAGCTAGGTGTAGTGGTAGAGGTCTGTGATCCTGGCTACACAGAAGGCTGAGGCAGGAGAATTGCTTGAATCCAAAAGGTGGAGGTTGAAGTGAACCAAGATCATGCCATTTCACTGTAGCATGGGCAACAAAGCAAGACTGTCTCACAAAATAAACAAACAAACAAATAAATAAATAAATAAAAATTATAAAAGGAATAAAGGGGCTGAATTGGTAAAGAAAGAAACCCTGACTGTATGCAGCCTACTAGAAATCCACTTCACCTATAAGCGCACACAGAGAATGAAAGTGAAGGGATGAACAAAGATATTTCATGCAACTAGAAACCATAAAAGCAGGAGTAGTTATATCAGATAAAATAGACTAAAAATCAAAGACTACTTTAAAAAGAGACTAAGGTCACTATATAATGCTAAAGGGGTCAATTCAGCAAGACGATATGATAGTTTAAAAAATCTATGAACCCAACTTCAGAGCTCTCAAGCATATAAAGCAAACATTCATTGATCTAAAGGGAGAGGTAGACTGCAATGCAATAATATTAGGAGACTTTAACTGTCAGTAATGGACAGATCATCTAAACAGGAAATCACAAGGAAATATTGGAGTTACACTACACACTTGATCAAATATACCCAACTGACACATACGGAAGCACTGCTGCAGAATACTCATTCTTTTTAACAGTACATGGGACAATCTGCAGAATAGACCACATTTTAGGCCAAATAAAAGTCTCAATAAATTCAAAAGGGTAGAAATCACGTCAAGTATCTTTTCTTACCACAATGGGATAAAACTAGAAGTCAGTAACTCGAGAAACCTCAGAAACTACACAAATACATGAGAATTAAATAACGTGCTCCTTAATGACCAAAGAGTCAGTGACGAAATTAAGAAGAAAATTTTAAAAACTTATTGAAACCAGTGAAAATGGAAGCACAATAAACCAAAATCTGTGGTATGCAGAAAAGCAGTACATAGAAGGAAGTTTAAAGTAATAAATGCTTTTTTAAAAAAAGGTAGAAAGACTTCAAATAAATAACCTAATGATGACCTCAAAGGATTTAGAAGAGCAAGAACATACCAAAATCCAAATTAGTAGAAGAAAAGAAGTAATAAAAATCAGAGCAGAAATAAATGAAATGAGACTAAAAGTACAACATAGAAGATCAAGAAAACAAAAACAGAAAGTGTGGCTTTTGTTGTAAGTGCAGCACAAAATCGCAGAGCTAGATCCAAAGAGGTGATTTATATTGGAACATGGTCTTCTCAGACATAATTAGCGGAAACTGATGAACAAAGACCATTGTAACACTTTGGTGTCTTATGAAAAGATAAACAAAATATAAAAAAGATAAAATCAACAAACCTTTAGCTAGACAGAGAAAAAATATAAAAAACTCAAATAAAAAAATCAGAAACAAAAACAAACAAAAACATGGAGACAAAACAGCTGATGTCATATAGGGCCAGGCATGGTGGCGCATGCCTGTAATCCCAGCACTTTGGGAGGCTGAAGTAGGAGGATTGCTTGAGCTCAGGAGTTCAAGACTAGCCTGGGCAACATAGCAAGACCCTATCTTTATTAAAAACAAACCACAACCACCACCAAGAACAACAACTGTTACCGCACAAATACAAAGAATCATTAGAGATTATTATAAAAAACTATATGCTAAAAATTGGAAATTCTAGAAAATATGAATAAATTGCTACACAAACACAATCTACCACGATTGAACCATGAGGAAACGGAAACCTCAAGGAAACAATAATGAGTAATGAGGTTGAAGATGTAATCTTCCTGTCTTAGTACAGCAATGATCAAGAGGGAGAAGAAACAGAATATGTATATGTGATGGTCATCCTTTTTTGGGATTGTACATGACTCAGTTCAGAACTTTAGTCCAAGCTCTTTCTGATGATGTTTCTTATCATCTTTCATATATAATCCTGTTAATTTTATGAATTATTTATTAATTTTCTTTAAACCTCAGGTATCAAAAAGACAGGAACTCGTTCCCCCTTTTCCATGCCACAAATCA
The DNA here is from genome assembly GCF_009761245.1 of Sapajus apella. Classification (NCBI taxonomy): domain Eukaryota; kingdom Metazoa; phylum Chordata; class Mammalia; order Primates; family Cebidae; genus Sapajus; species Sapajus apella. The sequence continues at coordinate 1,186,519 of NW_022437026.1, read as the reverse complement.
AGTAAATATGTCAGTAAGTCATTCCATTTTTCTGCCCATAAATTGGCATAATGTAAAAAGGGGTATTAATGTTAGAGTATCATGATTTCAAAATCTTGATCAAACATTTGTGGCATATAACTGAATTTTCTTACCCCCATTTGATCCTATGTCTCTTCATCCACTTCTATTTTTTTCAAATTAAAGAGCATATATGTGTTGTGTTTTTAGAAAGTCTAGTTAAAACGGGAAGTCTAGTTAAATAAAAGGTAACTTTTGCTATTTTTTTCTTTTGTTACAGTTGTCCTGTTTTTAAATATTTAATCATTGTGTGTATGTTAAGAGTGTGAAGATTACTGACATTCGCAGCAAGCAGAAGTATTTCTTTTTAGTCGGTTTCATGTCCCTTATTTGTAGAAGGCTGTCAGGCCATTTTGATATTCTTTCTTCTAGAATGACTTTTGAAAAGAAAACCCCAAGCTGCTTACTAAATCAATGGCCTTTTCAACTTAAAAAATCTAGCTTATTGAAGTCATGTTTGTGAGAATTGTGGAGGGATTTTAACAAGAGGAAATAACTCTGAGCTAACAGGAAGAAAGACGGGCAATTCACATCCTGACCATGTGAGAAATCACAATTTGCAAATACCAATACAGTGAAAAGGGAAAATAGGAGCCCTTTCCACTGCAAAGTTGGCTAGATATTAGCGTATAAGGGCTTGGTGCTATCAACAAAGATGCTAGATCTTAAGTACAGATGACCCCCAGCTTCAAAAAAGATATACTTTTAATGTGGCAAAGAGACAGTGTGGCTTTTGTTGTAAGTGCCACACAAAATAGCAGAACTAGACCCAAACAGGTCATTTATATTGGAACATGGTCTTCTCAGAGGTAATCAGTGGAAACTGATGACTGAAGACCATTGTAACACTTTGGTGTCTTATAAAACCTGGGAAACTTCATATAAACTTGAAAGAAACCTCTCACTCTCAATACCACCAAATAACAGAAAGTAAGTAACCTGTCCTGTGCACTCGGTGAGATGGAGACTTGAAGTGACATTAATTTTATTTAAATAACTAATGAATTGAACATTATTGCACTTCTGAATATGTAGGTACAAATTTAAACCTGCTATGTGTTCATTCCCTACTTAATTTATTCCTGAGCTCTGAAATGTAGTTTTTAATCTCAGTATAAATTGTTTTCACTGCCGTTATTTTTATTATTTCCCAGAATCTGTTCATTGTCACTGAATTCTCAATACTTGTTTAGGAGGCTGCAATTATTTACATGAGTTATGAAGAAAATTAGTGGCATTGGTAGAATGTGGTGAGCATAGCTGCCTTTTTTTTTTCTTTTCTTTTCTTTTTTTTGAGACGGAGTTTCGCTCTTGTTACCCAGGCTGGAGGGCAATGGCGCGATCTCGGCTCACCGCAACCTCCACCTCCTGGGTTCAGGCAATTCTCCTGCCTCAACCTCCTGAGTAGCTGAGATTACAGGCACGCGCCACCATGCCCAGCTAATGTTTTTTGTATTTTTAGTAGAGACAGGGTGTCACCATGTTGACCAGGCTGGTCTCGATCTCTTGACCTCGTGATCCACCCGCCCCGGCCTCCCAAAGTGCCGTGATTACAGGGGTGAGCCACCGCGCCCGGCGCATAGCTGCCTTTCAAAACAACTAAAAAATTGTGATCTCCCACTCTGAAGCTGATATTGAAACATGAATTTCAAAGTTGCTGAGCCTTCTTAATCTTTGATGAAGCTATGTATAAAAGGACACTTCCCCAGAGAATTCAAGAACAATTGATTTAATTAACAGTGTAGCTAAAATAGTTCTATATTTAATTTGATAATCTAAACAGCTAAGGACTGCAATTGTTTTTCCCATAGAGAAGTTTCAATGACTCAGCCATTTTCCGTTTGATTCTGATCTCTAAGGAAATACAAGAAAGATACAGAGTGACCAATGCATTTAAAATCAAAATATTATTTTTCTTAGCTAATAACTATAGAAAAATTCATAAATGATTTTTTATGATAAGCAGAGCAAATAAAATATTTGTTAAAATGTATATAAAAACTAAATGTATTATGCTGCCCTAAATTAATACTATTAAAATAATGTTCATAATTTCAGATTATATATGCATACATCATATATACAATATTATAGTGAATATATTATACTCAGTAACTTTAAAATATATTCATATATAATAAGATATATTACATAATGTATTTATATACAATGTATAAATGTATACAATTGATTAAAAGTAGAAAATTACACTGGTATTACTAGTGGCTGGAAGGCATTCTTAAAGCTTTTGATTAGGATGATATTTTGTGCTACCACCAAATATTGATCTTATACCCCCAAACCTCTTTTATTTAACTTTAGGCAGAATTATAAAACTGGCTAAAATAAGAGAGGAAGGATAAAGTATGCATTCTAACATACCACAGCAAAAATTTTTTTGACTGTAGCCTACACTGGCAGGTTGACATTCAGCTAAATGGGGAATGCTTAAAGCTCATCACAGTCCCTACATCATAGATTGTCGTATTGAATGCATTTAGTTTCAGCCATTCCTCCTTCATATATTTCGATATAAATAAACCCTGTGGAAATCCCAAAGATTTAGTTAGGATCTTACATAATCTGAACTTGCTATTTAATAAATCCAGTGCTACCAGGTTGTTTCGTAAGTGTATTTTGTAGAACATTTTTTTTCTGTATCTTTCCGAGGGTTGGTAAAGACATCTCCGTGGATATCGGAGTACTAGCAATTACTTAGTAAGAGTAGGAAAGGGATATATTTTTTCTATTAAGTATTCCTGAAGCCTGGTCTATATACCAGCCAATAAAGCAATCTTTAAAAATATTAGAAATATTGGCTAAATTTTTCGTATTATGCATACATTCTGAAAATTATGAGTATCAGGATCATATTTAACATATTTGCAAGTATTTTAGAAAATATTGTGTGAAAGTGAAACTAAATCTTGAGCAGTTTTAAGTCACGGTTAACCCTTCTCCATTATGATTCAGGCAATGTAAAGTAAGTGAATTTATTAAGACAAAACAGTCACATACAAATCTCAATGTTGTTATAAGAAGGAATTTTCTAGTTTCCCAAAACAAAACACAAAATTTAATTCTTTTCTTCAAAGGCTTTAACATTACGCATCACAATTTCCATAAATAACAGTCATTCTGAACAACCAGAAATGTTCTTACCTTTCTTCTTTTAATCAGTTTCTTGATTTGCTGCTAGCAGCTTTGTGTCATAGCTTCCAGAACCTCTCTTAAAAGCTACAGCTTTATTTAATATAAAAATGTTACTCGTTTTTACAGCACAGCTGCAAACTAGAGCTACACCACTTTTAAAGAGTAACTGAAAGTTTAAGCAGCATTTCCCAAACTAGAAGTAATCATGTGACTATTACTCATACTATTGTTAATCACAGTTGTCTTCTTGATCAAAAAGGCTTGCCAAAGAGGAAGGAAGTTGGTGAAATAATAATTCAAAGTTGAAGAACAAACACATATTTTCTTTCTCATCGGAGATTCTCATCTGAACAACAGAACACAGAATTACTCAAGTGGTTGTTTTCTGATTCATCCACTAGCGACTCATAACTGGTATCCATCCAAAGCTGTAGGAGAGGCTGATGCTGATTAATATTTAAACAGCATTCTTTAGGACACTACTGCTTTATTATCTTGTGTTAAGAAAGATCACCTTAAAAGCGATAGAATCAAAGAAAAAGCAATGCTTTAAATTTTGGCTACTGAAAGAAAAACAAAAACTATTCTCTCTCTCAAAGGCAAATATTTGCACAGTCACACATATAGGTGTGGGAACACACACACACAAGCATACACAGGGAGAAAAAGAAAACAGAAGTAACAAAGTGCCCAGAATGCTATCATTAACATACAAGATGAGGCTACTATGCTTTTGCTAAGTTACAAGGCCACAACTTTATTTTTTTTCAGATCTGCTCGAATCAGTTTTCCAGTGATTTTGCATTCCCCCTCAACAAATAGGGAGGAAATGAGGAGAAGCAGCCAGCGTCCCACAGCAGCTTTAGAATGAACACTGCATTTGTTCTGAGAGAGAAACTTTAAGGGGAAAAGGAAATGAGAATAGAGAAGAAACTGCAGTACGAAGGAATTAAAAGAAAGAAAATGTGAAGAGAATAAGAAACAGGTTTAATCACTTCTGGGTGTCCTCACACATACCTCTGGTCACTTTTGTCAGCTCTCAGAAAGATTATGCAAAGTAAACTGCAGAAGGAAAGGACAGATAACAAAATTGCTCTTTTCATTTTTGGACAGAAAAAAGACAGAAAATTTTTGAGGAAATAAATATATTCTGCCTTTGTTGTTAACAAAAGATTGTATCCAAAGAACTATTAGAAATGCATGTACAGAAAAATATAGAGATTACACAGTTCTAGTTAAGTGAAATTTAGTTTTGTTCCAAAAAGGAAAACAGTCAAGATATAAAACATTTCTACACAGCAAAATGTTCTCTGCTGTTGCTTTGCAGTTCATTCTCACCCCTGAAACCAGGCAGCAGCCAACTAGGAAGCTTTGCTGGTTTTAGACATTTCTGTAAATAGAATGACACAATTGGCAATTCTGGTAAGTCTGATGTTTTTTGCTGAGCACAATGTTTTTGAGTTTTAACCATGTTGCTGCACAGATCAGCAGTTAATTAGTTTTTATTACTGAGTAGTATTTCATTGTATAGACATATAATAACTTTTATCCATTTTATAATAAAATGTACCCACTGCTACACTGAGCTTTTTCCACTTCATGAATATCATAAGTAAGGTCAAAATAAACCTTTATGCAAAAGTCTTTCTATTGACATATTTTTTAATCCTTTGAAGAAATATGCAGAGGTGAAACTGCTAAATTAGATAGAAAATATATGTTTTATTTTATAAGCATACATTTTTCCAAAAAGTTGTGCCATTCCCAACATTAACATTGAATGGTTCTATTTGCTCCACAATAGCAACATTAGATATGCCCAATCTTTTTAAATTTAACCATTTAAATTTAACCATAGATGTATAGTAGAATCTAAATGTGATTTTAACTTGTACATCTCTGATGTTATATTGAGCATTTACTCATGTGCATATTGGCAACTCATACATATCTTTTTTCAATGACCTATTTAAATATTTTGCCTATTTTACGGATTTGTTTTCTTATGGTGATTTGTATATATATGCAAATATATATATAAATATAGATACACATAAAATATGCATATAAAAAAGTAAAATGGGTTGTAAAATAATATAGAAAAATTTCATTTTTAGATAAATGTATTAAAAATACTTTCCGTCATTTGTAAGTGCCTTCTCAAAATTTTTTTCTCAAAAATTAAAAAAATGTAGACTCTTCTAAATGTTGTACTCTCTAATTCTGACAAAGTTACATATTCTCCCTTGTTGAGGTCATGCCTTTCTCCTTACTTAAAGAAAATATACCGGGCGCGGTGGCTCAAGCCTGTAATCCCAGCACTTTGGGAGGCCGAGGCGGGCAGATCACGAGGTTAACAGATCGAGACCATCCTGGTCAACACGGTGAAACCCCATCTCTACTAAAACTAAAAAACAAAAAAAAAAAAAAAAAAAAAAAAAAGAAAAGAAAATATTGAGTCCTTCACACCCTTCTTGCAACTCTCCCTTCCTTTCCTTTCTTAGTTATTGGTCATAGGCCAATAATAAGGTTATGTGTTAAGCTTATAAGGAAGATAAAAGGCTATACTAAGGATGAATTTGGACCTAATTAATATGTAATAACAACAACTTGGAGTGTATACAATGGAACTGGATTCTGAGAGTGGCTAGATCATAAGAGAAACATAAAGCTGGATAAGGGAGATTTTATCAACATTGGGGTTTCAGTTGCAATATAGAATTTCATAACTTGGATAAATGCTGTGAACAGTGCTGATACACTGCTGAAATAACTCCAAGAAGATTGGACAAAGCAATGGCTCATGTTATGTAGAGTAACATTCCAGATTTCCCATGGCAGGTACCTGAAGAAAAGATAAAAATGCTTAGAGAAGTGGGCATGCTATAGTGGATAAACTATATAAGGACAGGAAATCCACCAGTGGACTCTGTTCTATGGGATGGTATAATCGGCACCATAAGGAAGGCACTGGCAAAAGGACTTAAGTCCTTCATAAACATCACTGAGAAGCTCAGCATGACTCTCCTCTGCATGCCAAAGATTACAGTAGGAGATGTTCCCACAGAAGTGAATTCAGAGAAGTATTGGGAATGACAATGTTTAAAGTAGAAAAGGCCAAGTGTTAGAGCTCCACTATGAAACAAGGTGGGCCCTGTAAAGTTTATTCTGTGTAGGTTTATTGCCAAGTTAAAAACGAGGAAACTGAGGCTAGCACAGGAAAATTAGATGCCAATTTATTCAGCTCCCAGGCGAGGTTCTATGGTCCCGGGGAGAGGAGCCAGGTAAGCCACGCCTGACTCCTCTTAGGAGTGGGGTTTTATAGGGAGTGAAGGCGTTTGATTGGATTTGGAGAAACAGGATGTGGATGGGGTGAGCTGCTATTGGTAGGTAGGTGGGATTTCTGGTGAGCGGGCTGAGTGCTGAGTGCAGAGGGGATTTCCAAGGTGTGCTAGGTGCCGAGTGCAGAGGGGATTTCCAAGGCATGCTAGGTGCCTAGTGCAGAGCGGATTACCAAGGTGGGCTAGGTGCGGAGTGCAGAGGGGATTTCCAAGGCGGAGCTAGATGATGGGCATATTCTGATAACATAATTTTCAAGTGGGGAGGGATATGGGCGTGTCCAAACTCCCCGCAAGGCAACCAGCCTTACAGACCCCATTATGGTACTAAGGGTTGAATTGCAATAGCAGCTGGGATTGCTCACCCACAGAGCTAAAGCAATGTCAGATAAAGCTCCATGTTCACAGAAATAATACAGAGAGCAAAAAGGTGCTTCTACTTCTGTGTTTTCCTTTAACAACTGGTGGCACAGAGAAAAACACAAACACAACAAGCCCTGGTTTGTGACACCAGCTGATTTCTGTGATGTGATTATTCCCACCATTGCTGATTTCAAGGTACCCAGGTCACATCATTGAACACAGAGTTGGAAATTAATGTGCAGTAGTACAGCATTATTTATTATTTTCACTATACAGATGTAACAAATGTTAATAATTTCATGCGTGGATAACAGCAAAATGCACTAAAAATCATCACAAATTGATGATGAGTTCTAAGTAATTATTTTATTAGCTTGGTGTTAGGTCCATGACTATGCTAAATGTCATGACCGGGGTTAGGTTCCAGCCAGTGCTGAGGTCTGAGGGGAGTGGGTGGATGGACGACAGCTGAAAGAACACTGGGGGCCATAGGCAGGTGAATTTTTAGGCTTACATGGGCTTCTTGCATGCTAGGGCATCTCTTTAAAAAAGTAGAGGACACAATGTCTGGTAGGCCTCACTGGATACTGAGGAAGCATTGTTCATACCTGGGAATAAAATTCTGACGTATATATTAGGGGATATAAAGGGCTGCAAGGCTCCTGTCATGGCTCAGAGAGTAAGTGTGGATTCCTCCACAAATCTGCTGCAGTGGAAGAATCTCTACGACTGGAGCCATGCAACTTATCACACATTATGATACCAGAGGTATCAATGGTGAGAAAAAACTTTGTGGAATTTATGGCCAAGTCCTAACAGGTGAAACAATTTCTACTGATCTCTTGAGCCCTAGAGCAAGACCAGATCAATTATACCTAAGCATTTATAGAGCTTTTGTGAAATAGCTCCTGGCATGCTACTGGACCTTGTAGAAATTGAGTCATCAGGCATACATATGGTCTGAACTGCCATTAACAAAATGAAACCCAGCCAGGCACGGTGGTTCACGCCTGTAATCCCAGCACTTTGGGAGGCTGAGGGAGGCAGATCACTTGACATCAGATGTTCAAGACCAGCTTGGCCAACATGGTGAAACCTCATCTTTACTAAAAATACAAAAATAGATGGGTTTGGTAGCAGGGGCATGTAATCCCAGCTACTAGGGAGGCTGAGGCAGGAGAATCACTTGAACTGGGAGGCAGAGGTTGCAGTGAGCCAAGATCCCACCATGGCACTCCAACCTGGTGACAGAGCGAGACTCCATCTCAAAAAAAAAAAAAAAAAAAAAAAAAAAAAAA
>NW_022437026.1:1056841-1178207 GCF_009761245.1 Sapajus apella | reverse complement strand
AAACCTGTAAGACTCACCAAATAAGTTCAAGCACTCCCAGCAGCAATTCATTATAAGATGAATTGGTATATCCAGAATCAGCACAGGCAGATTCTCAATGAAAAGGCAAGCTGAAGACCCCTATGTCAACCAGAGAGGACAGGCAAGCTTCAGAAATAATACTACCCAGCTGTCTCACTGGCACCTCTCCCTTGGCTCATGTCTATATGGCTGTTTAAGATATTTCCTATAACCTGCTGATAAACAAGGAATAAAGTTGAGTTGGTTCTTAGAAAGGTCTGTTTTGGATGTAGATGAAAGCATTAAATGGACTATGGTTACACTATAGCCCCACTAACTGAGATTCATAAGGCAATAAAAGTTACCCACATTTAAAACATATATAACTCCTGGGCAGTGAGTAATGTGTCTCTGCCACTGGAATGAAAGCTCCATGAAGCTATGAAATCAGAGGTGTTTTTCTGTTTTACTTGTTGATGTCTTCTCAGTAGTTAGAACAGTGCCTGCAGCATAACATATTCAAAAAGTCTTACTGAATGAATTAATATATGAGTGAAAATATATGACAGAATAGTCATAAATACGTTAGTAACAGAAAATGAACAAAGGCACAAATAGTTAACTCATAAAAGGCATACATAGTTAATGTATCCAAAGTTGTCTAAAAGCAATGAAAATTCAAGAAATCTAAACTGAAACAGGCTGAGCGTGATGGCTCACACCTGTAATCCTTGGGGAGGCTGAGGCAGGTGGATTACGAGGTCAGGAGTTCAAGTTCAGCCTGACCAAGATGGTGAAACTCCATGTCTACTAAAAATACAAAAATTAGCTGGGCATGGTGGCAGGTGCCTGTAATCCCAGCTACTCCGGAGGCTGCAATCGGAGAATCGCTTGAACCCAGCAGCAGAGGTTGCAGTGAGCTGAGATCACACCACTGCACTCAGCCTGGGTGACAGAGTAAGACTCTGTCTCAAAAATAAAATAAAAAATAAAGTGAAACAATACAACAGCCTATCAGATTGAAAATGTGTCTATAATCACTTGAGCTCAGGAGCTTAAGGTTACAGTGAGTTATGATCACACCACTGCATCCAGCCTGGGCAACAGAACAAGACCCTGTCTCATTTTTTTAAAAAAAATCTTATATAAAACTAAAATAATAATCTCATATAGGTCTTGGAAATTCTGAATTTCAGAAGTGTAAAGTTGTAACATTTCTGTAGAGAATAGATTTCCTTTTATTAACCAATTAATACATGAGAATATGAATTTTGTAAAAGATGCACATTTTCTATGTCTATTTTGGATTTTTTGGGCATCACATTTATTAAGGATCTCAACCCTTAAAAATACTCTTTTGTTTTTCATGGGACAAGGGGAGAGGGCAAAAGGAGACTAAATGCCATGAAGGAATGGTGTCAGCCCACATGGTGGTTGAGCCAAGATGGTGGCTTTTAAAATGGGAAGTAATGAATTTACTAGGGAAATGTGCAGGGGGTTAAACTGACAGAATTTCATTACTAATTGTGTAGAAAACACTGGATAAATCTATAGTTTGGGAAAAACATTAAGATGTAAATTTTAGACATCTTCAAGTTTTGATACTCTAAAATACTTCAGCATTCAATCCCACCAAATCTGTTAGACACATACTGAGAGAATTAGACTCATAAGGAGAGAATTAGCCCAGGCATAGAAGGTAAAGAAAAGAGAAGTTTCTGAAGCTACTTGATGGCCCTGGGGTAGAACTGAGGGGTCTGGAGTTCAGCATGGGCGTGGGGGAGCAGTTTCAAGGTCACCACATTTTATACAGTGAGGAGGCTAGGCAGTCATTGATCTCCTTTCTACAGCCTCCTCTAAGCTTTGATTTCCTCTTCTCAAGGCCAGTTTTGTGAGTTGATTTTTTGGAAGGTTAAGGGGTGGAGAATGGTGTGGTGAGAGAAACTGGTGATCGTCTGTTGTGGCAGCTGTTCTCTGTTGATCACAGATGTAGTGGAAGATGCTATAGTGGAAATCAGGCTTTCTGATATCACTGGTAATAATTTGATTCTAGAGGTCAAGGGGTTGAATTTGACACAATACGCCAGAGGGAATAAGCCAGAGTTTTCATCCACAGAAATCTGTGACAGTGATTAGCTTATTTTGAAGTTTTGGGAAATAAAAAAAACAAAAAGAAAAAGCAAAAAGAAAGGATATTTAACTAAGGAGCTGCTGATATGCAAAGGAAAAATCCACGCATGTTGGCTGGAAACTTAACAATATTCTCAGAGAGGAGACTCATTGTGTCTTACCCAATCCCCAGACTTCAATGCAGTTAGTAGGCAAAGCTTTTCCCAGACCAGGGACCACTCAACTGGAAAGGAGATAGGTTGGCTGTCTTGGTGAAGGACATTGTAACATGGTCACGGGTATAATTATGACATTTATTCCCCAACACCTAAACCAGAGGAAACTTCAGTCATTTTCTTGAATGACTATATACTGGGAAAATGCTGAGAACCTGTGATGGTTTCTGGCTTGTATTTACAAACAAAAATAACAAATATTTCTTTGCCGCCTTGCCTAGGTGTACGTCAGCACTCCTGATCTCTGTTATAAGATGGCCAGAGAGAACTAAATCATCTTGATATAGCTCCCAACATGATATACATCAGAACTGGTTGCATATAATAGATTCATTACATTGATGCAATCATGCTAACTATCCCTGGTGAAATGTAAGCAGTAAACGTTCTACATATTTTTATAAGATATTATGTCCACCAGCATGAAATTGATCTAACTTGACCACTTTGACCCAATGAACCCTAAGTTTACAACTGCACAGAAACATTTTATCATAAATATAATTATGGCATTTTGGAGTCCAGGCCTGAGCAGTTCCAAAGAAGCTCAGTAAATTACATGAGCAGATGACTCAGACTCCGATGGCACAGGTTCACATTCCTTTGCTATCTCCACCTCAAACATACCTATGGTCTGGGTTGGGGCATGGGGAAAAGTGTTCTGTATGATCTTATACTGAGGTTTAGAAATGGATATGTAAAAGATGGCAACTGGAAATAGATGCCATACTATAATCCCATTCAGAAGAAGACTGTGAAAGACAGAAGTGAAGGTAAATCTTCCCAATGAACTGAAGTTTGGGTAATATGTCTGGTTGTTCACCTGACAGGAAGGATAAGCACTCAGAGAAGTAATCTAAATTGTCTTGTCAGAAATTAACAGGTGAGATGCCTTATCAGAAACTCAAAAAGAAGAAAATACAAAAATTAATGAGAAGCTGAGAGGTACATACAGTGATCACGCAGAAGGGACACAGAGTGTGTAAATATTTATTCCCATGTACATGCTCACAAGTGACATCCAGTGTTGAGGAGGAGACTCAATAACCAGGTGGACACAACATGTGCTGTGGGAAACAGTCAGCCGCTTTCCCCAGATACTCTGGTGTTTAATCAATGAATTGATATTGAGTGGCCATGTAGCAGAAACAGAACCATTAGTGTGCGTGTGTGTGTGTGTGTGTGTGTGTGTGTGTGTGTGTGTGAGTTAAGTAAATATATATATATATATATATACACACAGACACACACAATAAGGAATGTGATTATGGAGGCTGGTAAGTCAAAATTCTGCAAGTGGGCATGGACATACTGGGTACCTAGGAAGGCTCGTGTTTCAATTCAAGTGCAAAGTCTAGTTATTGTCTGTAGAATCAGGAAAAGCCAATGTCGCAGATAAAGTCTGAAGGCCATTGCTGGAGAATTCTTTCTCACTCAGGGAAGATAAGTCTTTTTGCTCTATTCAAGCCTCCAATTGACTCAGTGAGGCCCAATCACATTACAGCAAGGCAAATCTGCTTTACTCAAAGGCCACCAATTTAAATATGAATCCCTTCCAAAAACGCCCTCACAGAAATAAACACAATGATGTTTGATCAAGTATCTGGACTCTGCGGCTCAGCCAAGTTGACACAAAATAAACCGTCACACCTACTGAAGGAAAATCTGTCAGGCATTTTCTGAAAAACAAACAAACAAACAAAAAAGTTAAAAAAGTGAAATTTTTTAAAGCGATTCTTACTTTCACTAACTTGAGACTTGCTGATCATTTATTTTACCATCTTGTCCCATCCAACCGTTGTTATTTGGACCCTACGAATCAAATATGTCCCAAATAGCAAAATGACTGTTTTAACTTTTTTTAATTTAAAATTTGAATTTTTATTTACCTAGAGATTTGTTTTGTTTTGTTAGAGATTATTTGGTTTATTTTATTTTTTCTCTTACTTGGTGATAAAAGATATGAAGGAAGCAAGTACGTCTATCTTGTTCACCATTAAGTTTCTAATATACCGCATACAAACGGCAGGTACACACAAGTCCATTTGTTGGAAAGAGTAGAATGGACTAGCTACCTTTATCTTGAAATCCACAGAATTATAGCCAAATGTTAACAAGCTTATGTCCATTTTCATTTACCAGCACATCCTGTGTGGTTTTAGACATCTGAGTCTGAATAAATTTTGACTATTTTTGGTCTTCCTTTTAGTTTCTTTGGTATCTTGTGCTTAAGAGACATACCCAGGTTGAGATTAGTTTCCATTTTCTTTGTGCTATCTTCTGGATAATAATATATTAAACATTTGAAGAGATGGAGAATGAAGATGGGTACATGATGCTGAATTTCAAGAATGGTTGTAAATCCAAGCAGAAATCTAAAGGTAGGAATATTGTCCCCCATTCCCCCATTTAGTTTAAAATTGCATTATTCTTCTAGGAAGAGAATTATCTTTGAATATTTTTAATATCTTAAAATTGATCATAAGAAGAAATATCAAAATGGTCATAAATTGTCTGAGATAGATTATTTAGATTCATGAAAGCATCAACAATAACAATGCAGCATTTTCAGAGCCATGAGGTAAGAGAAATGCTAATATGACGATGTATAATCCTGTGTGTTGTGGCATAAGAAAGAGTGTAACTTTCAAAGAAACGGCTGAAAAATTGCGTTTTTACAGAAACTTCCTCCTACGAAACTTAAAGTTTATGGAAACACTTATCTTGGTATGGTATCTACGAAAACATATTTGGTGAAGTTGCCTATTACAGTTGGAAGGCAAGATCTAGTGATGGTGGGAGTAACAGTGGTCCTGTAGTGCTTTACAGCTTAAAAAAGCATATATATATTAGTTTTAATCCTCATAAAAGCTCTGTAGGATTGGTAGAACAATCTACTGGGAATGAGAGAAGAGGGGAAAAGAAAAACGTTAATCTTTGCTCCTTAGGGCTGCTCTGTGTGGTTGGTTTTTGTTTTTTAAGGTCTGTTACAGGTTCTATAGACAAGCTTGGTAAACAACATGCTGGTGCCTGAATTCGATTTGTCTAAAAGGAATTTTGAAAACAATCTTGTTGAAATAGTCAAGACCTAAGTTAAGATGACATAGGCTAGAAATTCAGAATTACCAGCCACAGTGGCAGCTCTGCCATATGTATCAAACATTCTGGTGTACTATCTCATTTTATATCTAGCAAATGCAAACCCCCTTACCCCCCAAAATGATGCTTTTGTCATTATCTGAAGACTCAGGATCTTTTTGTGTTTTGATATCATGAAACAAATGTTTGCTTTTCAGTAGTAACTTACTTCCATGATGCAGCAAAAGCTAGTACCAATGGTACTAAATTGACTGAGTCAGGCCAGGGGCAGTGGCTATTCTTGTAATCCCAGCACTTTGGGAGGCTGAGGCAGGCGGAACATCTGAGGTCAGGAGTTCGAGACCAGTCTGGCCAATATGGTGGAACCCTGTCTCTACTAAAAATACAAAAAACTAGCTGTGTGACACGGCACGTACCTGTAATACCAGCTATGTGGGAGGCTGAGCAGGAGAATCACTTGAACCAGGGAGTGGAGGTTGCAGTGAGCTGAGATCATGCCACTGCACACCAACCTGGGTGACAGGGTGAGACTCCATCACAAACAAAACAAAACAAAACAAATTGAGTCAGACCCTATAGCCCACAGGCTAAATGTAGAGCTCTGGGCAGAAGCATTTAGTCTTCTTAAATCTCAGTACATTGATTTATAATAAGAAAAATCTACCTAATGATGCTTTTATGTGGATGTTAAACTAAATTTACTATTTTTAATCTATAAACTACTTTTTAATACACAAGTATGTACTTAACATCTGAGTATTGATACATAAAATATAAGATAATATCTGTTTAAATTATAAATGAAGGATAGGGGTGGGGAAATAAATTGGGCCAGAAAGATTACTGTAGGCATGTTTGTTCTTGCCATACATTTGCTTCTAAGCTTCCTTGTTATTATTGAGATAAGGGAAGCCTGACTAGTTGTTCAATTCACATTGTGTATGAGATAAAGTGACACCTATTTCTTAAGATAGGTATAACTAATCTTGATCCTAATTCAGAAAAAAAAATTTTCCTGAGTTCTCATGAAGCACATAAAATAAGACAATTATTGTTCTTGCAATAGTAGCATTAAAAGATTTTGAAGGTCAATTTCTTTATATAGCTCCTTGTAAGCCAATGGCATCTAGCCAAGCATTGCTAGGACAGGCCAGCATACTGCGCGTCAGGTACTCAGCTCTCTGTTCACTGGCTTGATACAGTATGTAAATCATGGCTTACATAAAAATATTAAGTTTTGATCTATTGTTAGGTTTTTTATAAATCTTATTTGGCAAGAACTTTAAAGTCTCCCTCCCTGGCATGTATGGAATGAGCACTTGTTCTTTATTACCAGTTAACTGCAGGTCCATATACCTATGATTGGTATTTCCTCATAAAATTACAGAAATGTATTTTGATGATTTTCAGTTAAGTAGAAGTCTTTCCATATTTCCTTGAACAGTAGAAATATATACAGGTAGGTTAAAAAAAAGAAAACTATTTTGGACTTAGTAATACAGACAATTGAGTGGTAAATTTCCAAAGGTATACTACATATAGTAAATTCTCTAAGTATATGCCATAGAGCTAATCAGATGCAGTAAATCCATAAAACCTATTGACGTAAGGCATCCACACAGTAATTAGATATGAAAAACAGCACTTTTATTATGACTTAGAAGACGTATTTTTTTGTGAAATGTACAACCAAGATGATGAAATTAAGGGCTTGCTTATAGATAAAATAACAAAAACTAGGGAATAATTATCAGAGTATCTCAAATTACTTTGCTTTCTCTTTGACAACTAGCCTGGCAAATTGACTAGAATGATTCTAGATTGAGATACTAATCATATGATGTCTGCATGTAAAACGAACCTGTCATAATTTTGTGAAAAAAAGTGTATACATCTAATTTATTCAAAAGTGCTAATATGTAGAAGAAAGTAGATAAAATTGGAAGAGGATTATCATATATATATATATATGTTCCTGTTTACCCTCTCTAGAGGTTACTTGTTTATTCATCTGTAAGGAAACTATTCTTGTCAACTCTAATGCAATGAAATACTATAGCATAGATTCCTTATAAGTATCATTTATTGGAGATCTAACACTGCCTAGGCTGAAACTGATTCCTGTCTAGAAAGCCAAATCCAGAAAAATATAATGTATTACACGTATAAGGTGAAATAAAATGTGAATATACCCAGTACAGTGACTGGTATATACTAGAACTTTAATAAATATTTCTTTCCCTCTTTTATTTCTTACAGTGAGTCACTAAATTGAGTAAAACACATCATCGTGCCTGACATAGATATGTATATTCTATATGTTATTCTTTCTATATAATTTACACATATAAAATAATGTATTATATACATTTACGGTGCATATATTTATATTTTATATATTAATATGTTGTAATAAATATATATAATTTATATAACTATATATCATATTTATTTGTATCTATAATATATATGGAATTCAAGACATCAATTTTAGGTCTTCAAAAGCACCACCAAATAATTAACAAAGCCATCTCAGTACAATTCAAAACATTAAATAATAGTAGTATCTCCTTGGTTTGGGATTATCGACTTTTTTATTTTTAAATTTTCATGTCATCATAAATTCTAATGACATATCCAAAATGAATATGAATCATCTCTGTAATAAAAATGAAACAGAAAAATGTTTATAAAGTGAAAAAATCATGAGAATTTTAAAATTCATGAAATAAAATTCAACATTTCAGATTTCTCCCTGTATCCACAATGTTACTGTCTTCTGCTCATATTTGGATGCGTTGGGATCCTTATTTTCATTATGACAGTGACTGACCTGTTCTGGCGTGAGTAATGAATTTTTATTTCTTTGAACATTTTCAGAAGATAAACATTGATCCTTCATTCCTCTTAATGCCAAGATAAGGTATACATTATAGCCCAAAATTGGTAAATTAAATGAACCAGCGGTATATGGCATATTATAAAATTACATTACATTAAAAAAATTAA
The DNA here is from genome assembly GCF_009761245.1 of Sapajus apella. NCBI lineage: Eukaryota > Metazoa > Chordata > Mammalia > Primates > Cebidae > Sapajus > Sapajus apella. The sequence continues at coordinate 1,169,754 of NW_022437026.1, read as the reverse complement.
GTGCTTAAATACAAAATTAGTATTTATTCTGCCTCTTTTCTTATAAAGAACCCCCAACAGAGGTTGACTTTATTATCTTATAATAAAAATTTAGTAATTTTTTTTTCTAAAAGAGTATATGCTTATTGGTATCGCTTTGTGAGGTCACTATTTAAACAGTTTTTCTAAGACCCCTTTGAAAACCATTTTAGGTAGACTTCCAGACTTTTTTCTTCCTGAAGTGGTATTTATATGTGTACACTGTAGCTATACTATTTGAACAACCAAAGAAATTTATAGTTTCTTTGATTTTTTGTTTTGATTTTAAGCCTGTGAGCTAAAATGAGTACTGGCTTACATATAACATGACAGGAAATAGATTTTAGGGGCTTTTGAGATGAGATTTCCAAAAATAGGTGAGTCCTAAAGCAACTTCTTTAGGGTAGAAGATTCTTTACTTCTTAATAAGAAGTATTTTTGTATTGGGAAATTGGGCAATTTTGTGTTTTTCCTAATACAACAAGGGAAAATGTCAGACTTTTCTCAGACCAAATATGTATTCTACTTAATGTATTTTTTCTCTGAATATCAATCATACACTTCAAATGTGTTCAGTGCTATATTGAAATCAATTACTAACAATCGGAAAATTTTCACTTATTTAACATTCAATGTTAAACGATTATTTTTTAGTTCTTATGAATCTATCTAAGTAAGTATTGCTTTCTGTTAACCAGCAATTCTAATAAGCTGAATTAGCTCTTCTAATTATTATGGCTTTAAAAATGCTCCTAAAACTCAGGAGTAGATAGTTGCTTGTTAGACACTGAGTATGATCTTTACCGGCCAACATGCTCTCTTGTAAATCAGTTTCTCTTCAACAAAGTATAAATGGTAAAATGACATAAAAGATGCAGTTTTTTGGTTTTTTTTTTAAAGAGAAATGCCGTTGGGAAGAAATCAATAAAATTTGACATGCTGATGAATTACTAGTCAGAAAATATTTTTTCTAGCCATATTTTTTATTCTAATAAATTAGTAACAATTACAATATAAGTGTTTCTATAAAATTTGTCCTTGGATTTTGACCCGTTTAAAATTTTCCATGTCTTCCAGTCAAAATGGAGTATTGACCATGAATATTTATATCTCCTCTCTCCCAAGAATCTATCCGTAGAACAAGAAATGATAACAAAATAGAATAAATTAATTAAAGCACATCGAATGGAAAGGGGAGAAAATTTTAAAGAAAATGAAAGCTGGATAGAATAATGTTATTGGAGAGAACCTTAGTTAAAGCGTAAAAGACAGCTGCAGTGTAGACAGAAGCTGTTCATCATGGTTAAGCTCAGTCAGGGCTCCATTTCAGAGAGGAGAGTCAGAGGGTAAATGAAGGTCTAAAACAAGGTAATTCTTGAATACATGCAATGCTTATTGGCAATTAAATTTAAAAATAAAATAAACTTTGAAACCAAAAAAAATAAAGCAAAGTAATTAAGTGAAAGACTTTCTAAGCCATGCTCTTTTAGATTGGTGCTTTGCCAATCTGTTGGTCCATTTACTCAGTGGCTTTTGCCCCTATATCAAGCAAAAAAATAAATAAATAAAAATAAATAAATAAATAAATAAATAAAAATAAAATAAAATCAAAGAACTCTCTAAAACAGTGAGATATATAGATAGAGCTAGCTAGAGCTCCTGATTTATGGACTGGTGGTTGGTGCAATAAGATGTATACCCCTTTGTTTTGGTTCTGGAGTGAGAGAGGGGAGTAGTGTATAGGTCTACTATGTAGCCTGGCTATTTCTTGTGCCGTTTCTCCTGAAAAGTCATGGTAGCTAACCAAACATCCCAGAGCATAGAGCAAAAGGTCAGGAAAAAAACCCGTAAATAAATATAAGAGGCTATCTGAGACAGAAAACCAAAATTCACCTGTTTATCCAGGAAGGTCAATAGGTCTTTTAACGAGCTTCCCGAAGAAGAAAATAAGCGGGAAAAAAAAGTAGACATAAAATAATGAAAAAGTAATGTAAACCATTTCTCAAGGGTAAAAGGGAAACCAAAAATCTGAGTTTTCAGCTTATAAGAACCTGCTAAGTTCAGAACAGGACACCAAAATAGATGATACATAGAAAGAGATGATATAGATAAATAGATAGATGATAGATAGGTAATTTCAGAACACTATGAGTAAAGACATAATCCTAAAGGAAGGTTTTACATAAATAGTTTTCCCCAAAGCAAATTAGCATCAGTTTTATTATTATTATTATTTTTTGAGACAGAGTTTCATTCTTGTTGCCCAGGCTGGAGTGCAATGATGCTATTTCAGCTCACCGAAACCTCTGCTTCCAGGGTTCAAGCGATTCTCCTGCCTCAGCCTCCTGAGTAGGAGGCTTACAGGCATGTGCCACCAGGCTGGCTAATTTTGTATTTTTAGTAGAGACGGGGTTTCTCCATGTTTGTTTGGCTGGTCTCGAACTCCTGACCTCAGGTGATCTACCTGCCTAGGACTCCCAAAGTGCTGGGATTACAGGCTTGAGCCACCACTCCCAGCCAGCATCAGATTTTTAAATGTACCTAAAAACACACTACTGTACCAATGCCTTCAAAGTTATTAGCAGTCTTGATTTTAACTTAGATTTAAAGCAAGCGTAATCAAGTAAATATTTTTCCTAGTCACTCTTTCGGAAAAACAACAGCAAAAAAGAACATGGGAGGTGGGTGGCTAATTTTAGGTAGAATGAAGCTAGCCCAAGAATACAATTAAAAGGCTTTTCAGATTAACAACTGTTCTGTGTTCCTAGCCAGCAATGAATTCTGTCCATGTGAAAACAAACTATAAATAATGCACCTAGGAAGCTGAAGGAACTTGATGATATGGTCAAAAGATTTTTTTTGGCCTGCAACAAGGACAAATAAGATCAAGACTAGGTGCTGGAGCTCATGCCTGTTAAGAACATCCGTTTAAAAGACCATGAAAAGAAGAAAATAATATACAAAAATGTAACATCTTATATGAAGTCTAAGATTGCACATATTATTTAGAATTGTGATTTGCACTTAAAGGAGTAAAAACAGATATGGTGAAAAGTAGTTAAATCTGGGGAAGAAGAGGAGTGGCTGCATAGGAGAAGCGAAACTCACAATTTTTATTAGTATGCCTCCATTTCGTGCTGGTACTTTATTCTCATGTATGTAGATTGCTTTTAATTTTTAAATGTTTCTCATATCTTTTCTTTGCACTGAGTACAGATAAAAAATGGATTTCTCTCAGAATGTAAATATCAGCAGTCCATCAGGTAATGCTCTTTTTGTTTGTTATGTGCTACTCTTAGGGATAAATGCAGTTTTGAGTTCCCTCTTCCTGCGTTCACTCATGTTACACACTAAGCCAACAGCACTGGTGAAGAAGGTATGGGACTGAAAAGGACATCTTCTTCCTCAGCGCCACTGCTGCATCTCAAATGGTTGAAAGGAAGGAGGGTAATGGTGATTTCTAGAAGGAGGAAAATAGGGTTTTTCCTAGTGAGTCAACAACAGGACGATAGTGGATTTCCTGCCATACCTAACTTGCCACGTATTTATCAAGCATCCAATGACAGGTGTGGTGTGTAATGGCTGTGGGCTGTAGTGGGAAGCGTGTGGGCTTGGGTTAGACCTATGTTTGAATCAAGAGATTTCAGCCAACTGGTTACATGAATTTAGGCAAATTAAACATCAGTTTTTAAATTTTCAAATGGGAATATTATAATAATAACTATATCATAGAATGTTTCATGTAGATTGAAAAAACTGTGATGATTAATTTTGTGTGCCAACTTGGTTAGGCCATATACCCAGACAGTTTGTGAAATACCAGCCTAGATGTCACTGGGAAGATACGTTTTAGATGAAACTGGATTTTACATTTGTAGATTTTGAATGAAATGGATTATCTTCCATAATGTGGGCTGGTCTTATCCAATCAGCTCAGTCTTAGAAAAACTACTAAGGTCCCCAAAGGAAGAGGGATTTTGGCCTCCAGACTGCCTTCAGACTGAAGATATAATATCAATTTTTCCTTTCAGACTGAATATATAATATCAAGTTTTTAACTGAGGGCCTGTTTTATACATTTTGGACTTGCCTGCCCCCACAATTACATGAGCCAGTACCTTAAATCTCTCTCTCTCTCTCTCTCTCTCATACACACACACACACACACACACACACACACACCCCATTGGTTGTGGCTGAGAAGAACTCTGACTAATACACTAATACAGTGTGGAGGCAGTATAGTGCAGTGGCACTCATAAGTGGCTGCTGAACAATGAGAACACATGGACACAGGAAGGGGAACATCACACACCGGAGCCTGTTGTGGGGTAAGGGGGTTATGGGAAGATAGGAGGGGGTGGGGGGATTGGGAAAGGCTAACATTAGGAGAAATACCTAATGTAGATGATGGGGGGATAGATGCAGCATACCACCATGACACGTGTATTCCTATGTAACAAACCTGCACTTTCTGCACATGTATCCCAGAACTTAAAGTACAAAAATTAAAAAAGAAAAAAAAGAACATAGGCTGTAGAACTAAGCTAGCAGGGTTAGAATTTCAGTTCTGATATTTATATGTTGCAGCAGTACATAGAGTTAAACAATCTCTATATACCTCAATTTCTTCATCAGTAAATTGGAGGTAATAATGACGCCTACTTAATAAGGTTTTATTTTATTATATACTTAAATTTGTATTATATAAATATAAAGGAAAGTAGAGTGAATTATATAATAAATCTCCTTGTACCTGTTTGAAAGGTACAATATTTCCATCTCCACATCAATATTTTCCATCTATATCTCCACTATCATCACGTCCCCGTCCCCAAGCTAGATTATATTAAAATAGTGACTCGATCTCATACCATTTAATATATAAATACTTCTGTATGTGAATCTTATAGCTTAAGATGCCTTTTGCTATAACACAATCACAATATCACTGCAACTCCTGCATTTGTTTTTGATTGGTATATAACAAATTACCACACACTCAGAAGTTTAACAACATATGCTTGTTACCACCCAGTTCCCATGAGTTGGGAGTCACGGCCCAGTTTAATTAAGTCCTCTGCTCAGGGTCTCACAGGGAGTGCAGTGTAGATGTGACGCTGGCCAGACCACCCATCTCTCTAGAGCTGAGGCTCCTCTTCCAAGCTCTCTCATGGTGCTGGAACAATTACGTGTGGTTTAGGATATAGGTTACCGCTTTCTTCCCGGCTTTCAGCCATAACCCCTCTAAGCCCCTGGAGGCCTCTGCATTTCTTTGCCATGTGTCTTTCTCATACACCCTCTTGAAACATGGAAGCTGAATTCTTTAAAGGCAACAGGAGTTCTCTCTTTCTTCAGGGAAGGCTTCAGCCCTCTTTCAAGGACTTACATCTGATTAAGTCAGACCTACTTGGGGTAGTCTTTCTATAGATTAACTCAAAATCAACAGACTGGGGACCCTTCTTCTGTTTTGTTTTTAAAATCTTGTCATCTTCCTATCTAATATAACCTGATTATGTGAGTGACATTTCATCACATTCACAGTCTTACCCACAGTCACGAAGGAATTACAAAGGTCATGTGCACCAGAGGCTGCATCTAAGGGGCCATTTTGAAATTCTGTCTACCACAATTCCTAACAAAATTAGCAATAACTTCTTAATATCCTCTAATAGCATTAAAATCTTTCTTTTCTTTTCATTGGATTTCTAAGAATTATAATCAAAGACTTTAATTGCATTTGGTTAATATGCCTCTTGAATTTATAGATCATTTATAGAATATGCCTCTTCTAATTTATAGATCCTTATCTCCTCCTTTTATTTGTTCTTTGCCATTTATTTGTCAAAAAGTAGGTCATGGTTGGGCAGAATTTTTTATATTCTGATTTTTCCTTTTCATACTTCTCTGGTGTCATTTAACTCTACAAAGTTATTTTAAAAACTGAATGTATATAAGATGCTTAGAAACCTGCCTGGCCCACAACAACTGCTGTATGTGTAAGTTGTTATTATTACGTAAAGCCTCTAAGAGAGCAATTGATGCAAAGTGCTGTTCAATAAATACTTTTCTCTATTTTCATCCTGTATTTCTTCTTCTTAGAGAAGATAGCACTTCAAGCTGAGTTACCTACAATAACTCTTTTGGACAGTTAGCATCCACATCATGTTACACTGATCATTTGGAGTATTTTTATTGTGTTTTGCAGCACTGCAGTAATACTTCATTGACCAGTCTGTCAATATCTACATAATAAAATTACTTCATTTAAATGACACCTTCTCATTAATAATCATGACTAAATATCCCCTCTCAAATCGTAACTTGAGAGGTATATTAGAGGTCATTTTATACCTTTTAGCAAACAACTATGTATTTGTACAACTGAAATTACAATTCATTATCCTGAATCTTTTCACAATTTTTCTAAATGATAATATTTTCAGCATTGGCAACACTTGCCCAGATATAGCATGTATTAATGAGTTAAGAATATATATGAAGTTTCATAAATCTAAATTTAAGTCATAATAACCTTCTTCAAGTTATACCTGCTCAGATTACTTTTTAAAGCTTGGCTGGACATATAATTTAATTTCCAAAATTAATTTTTAAATAAAATTTTAGGCTTATAGTTGACATACTAAAATATTAACAATGAAAATATTACATGCTTTAACTTAAAATATTTAATACAACCATTCAACATTCAACAACAATCATTTATTACATACAAAGTGTTGAATGATAAGAAAATCAAAGATGAATGTGACAGTCTCACCTCACAAGCCTTTCAATCATGTGGAAGATACGGAGATGTTTACAAGTGACTAGGATGCAAACTATTTGTCCTTTGCTTTAGCAAAGATATCATTTATGATACCTAAGTGTTGAGTTTTACAGACAGCAGAAATTGACTGGTTCAAGGCTTCCTTTTTGAGGTGGGAATATAATTGTACATTAAAGAAAAAGTTAGCAGGTAAAGAAGGAAGAGGAGGCTATTCAAGACTAAGGTAACAGTATGAATGAAAAGCACAGGAGAATAAGTACCCAATGCATCAGTAATTGCAAGTAATCTCACAGACACGGAATACAGGTTGCAAAGACAATCTTGAAATGTCAAAGGACTTAGAACCAGGTAGTGGAGGAAAATTAAACAATAAGCTTTTACTTTTTCAGTTGGTAATTAACTGTCAAAAATGTTATAATTTGCTTCCTCCGATTATGGGGATCAGAATCCACAGACTTTGATCTCCCTACTCCATCATCCAACACCCTGTCCAATTCCAGGAAATAGACAGGTTAGTAAATTATTCTCATTTTATAGAACTGCTTTTTTCATGACAAAAAATAAGTTGGAAAAATCCATTTTCCAAGAAATCACATTTGATAATATTTATATCTTCCCAATTGGCTATAAAGTTTAATTAATTTTCCCCTATGTTTTCTTCAGGACATAATTATTTGTGCCCAAATGACTGGCTGTTGAACCAAGGGAAATGTTATTGTTTTTCAACTTCTTTTAAAACGTGGAAAGAGAGTCAAAGTGATTGCACACGGCTACAGGCGCATTTACTGGTGATTCAAAATTTGGATGAGCTGGTGAGAAATCAAAAAAAAGGATCTAACTGCACAGGGAAAACTTGCTAGGTGCAGGTTCACTGTCTAAGAAGCATGGGAGGCGCTGGGCGCGGTGGCTCACGCCTGTAATCCCAGCACTTTGGGAGGTGGGCGGATCACGAGGTCAAGAGATAGAGACCATCCTGGCCAACATGGTGAAACCCTGTCTACTAAAAGTACAAAACATTAGCCGGTTGTGGTGGTGCGTGCTGGTAGTCCCAGTTACTCAGGAGGCTGAGGCAAGAGAATTGCTTGAAACCAGAAAACGGAAGTTGCAGTGAGCCGGGATCGGGCCACTGCACTCCAGCCTGGCGATTGAGCTAGACTCTGTCTCAAAAAAAAAAAAAAAAGCAGCATGGGAGGTTTATTGTCATTACTTTTGAACATGTGTTAATCATAAGGTAGTTACTATTGTATGAAAATGATAATGTATATAAAATATATTTTATTAATGCCTGGCACGGAGATTTACTCTGTAGAAGACATCAAAATTTGTTTAAACAAATGAATGAATAAATACACCATTTTCTCTACAGAAGTTCATACAGAACAGTTTAAAACCTGGGCATTTTGGTTGGATTGGATTACATGTTACATCCCAAGGAAACCTATGGATGTGGATAGATGAACGCTTTTTAGTTCCACAATTGTGAGTAGTTATTTGTAAGGGAGGGGTGATAATGTTTATTGATGAAATTATTTTTTAAATTATGCTTCCTTACTTTCCATTCATTTTGTCCTTCTTTCTCCATTTTCCCTCATCTTTAATTTTGTTTTCTTTTTTTTCCTTTCTAGCTCTTTTTTTTCCTTCCCCCTACCTTTGTTTTTTTGCTTCTTCTCTTCTTTTCTATTAACTGATTTTGAAAAATGGGGATGGAAAGCATTTGTCATCTGGCATTTTAATTGTCCAAAATTCATAATAATTTTTAAATTTCTAAACTGATTTAAATCTCATTTGAAATAATATTATGCAAATCTTTTTATGTGGTAAATGCAAAGACAAAATTTGCCTGTAAATAAAAGCAGCTGGAATATGTAGAAAGGTCTAAAGTTGAAATCAGAAAACATGAATTAAAAAATTTTGGCCTTCAGAAATTCAACTAAACATGTTAATACCCCTTCCTTCCTTCCTTCCTTCCTTCCTTCCTTCCTTCCTTCCTTCCTTCCTTCCCTCCTTCTTCCTTTTTCAGCAGAGCCTTGCTCTGTGGCCCAGGCTGGAGTGCAGTGGCATGATCATAGCTCACTTGATAATGCAACCCTTCCGCCTCAGCCTCCAGAGTAGCTAGGACTACAGGTGTGTGCCAGTACACCTGGCTAACTTTTTGTGTGCTTTGTAGAGACGGGTTTTCTCCATGTTGCCCAGGCTGGTTTCCAACTCCAAACTGTCACCCACCTCAGCCTCCCAAAGTGCTGAGATTACAGGTGTGAGACACCACGCCCAGCCTGATACCTGTACATCAGTATAAAAAGAACAATGGTACTTTCTTTACATTGTTCTTATGTGAACGACATGAGGTATTGCATGTAAGAGTGCTTTAAAATTCTGATTTTCTTCTGTACTTTCATTTACTAGTCATATTGCCAGAACATTTGAGATGTGGTAAAAGCAAAGAACGTGGAGTGATAGTTCATTTCAGTTGATAGTTATCTGCTTCTAGGTACATCTATTCTACATTTATTATCCTTCATAAACATAAAACTAACATATGAAGTTGTATACATTTCCTGGACCTGCTTTTAATACAATCTTTGAAAAATAAGTAATATTTCTTACTAATTTTTATTATAATTTATATTATTTTTAATTTTTTTACTTTTTGGGAAACCAGTATTACTATAAAGGCAACATATCCGTTTTAAAAGCTTTTATCTTATCGTTTAAGGGAAACAACACACATGCAGGTGGTTATAATAGTGTTCAGTTTATATTTTCTTAAATTATTAATAACTAGAAAAAATAGTTTGCGAAATAGCTCTCTTCAAAGTCATTCCATTCATACATCATGCATCATCCTACCTTATATTGTGGAAGTTATATAATAAATTTAAGAGTCATCTAATAGGTCTTACTTTGACTTAAAATCCTGGGTGGCTGGCTGCCTCCCAACCCACATTGTTATAGCATATCTATCATTGTGTAGTTTTTATTGAAAACATTTATTTTGGCATCTACTTACCATACACAAAATTATTTATGCTGCTATGTGGAAAATGAATAGATGGGAGACAAAATTGAAACTACGGAGGTCGGTGCAAAGGCTATGACTAGAGACGAGGGAGAGACAATGGTAGCTTGAGTCTAAATTGAGAAGCTGGGGGAAGTGAACGGATAGAAGGGATAATCTGGAAATAGAATACTCAGGTCTTGCAGGTACATGCAATGAGAGGTTTGAGAGGTAAGGAAGAAGCTGGGATGTCTTCTAGTCTAGCTTGAGCTTGCATGGCGTTGTTACTAAGACAGGAAAGAGGGGAAGAGGCTGCATTAGCAACGAAAATTCCATTCTAAAACATGTGCAAAACGTTGGCTGCTGGAGAATTACCTATAAAAGTCTGGCTGGAGGAAACTTTAAAAGATACTAACATCGGGCCGGGCACAGTGGCTCATGCCTCTAATCCCAGCATTTTGGGAGGTCAGGAGATCGAGACTAACTGGGCCAACATGGTGAAACCCCCGTGTCTACAAAAAATACAAAAATTATCTGGGTGTGGGGGCACGTGCCTGTAATCTCAGCTGCTTGGGAGGCTGAGGCAGGAGGATGGCTTGAACCAGGGCGTGGAAGGTTGCAGTGAGCTCAGACGCCACTGCACCCCAGCCTGGCGACAGAGTGAGACTCCGTCTCAAAAAAAGAAAAAAAAAGATACTATCATCATTTTAAGATAGATGCTCAAAAATCTATTCTTTATCTCTTAGGTTTTCGGTGATTGGACCAACTGATAACAGGAGCTGTGCCGTTATCACAGGAAAGCAGGTGTATTCTGAAGACTGTAGCTCCACGTTTAATGGCATTTGCCAGAGAGATGCGATCTTGACGCACAATAGACCCAGTAGTGTGTAAATGTACAACAAAATGTAGAAATACCTTACATGTTAAAGCACAGCCTGATTTTAAAGACTTGAGTTTTTTAGATAAAGTTTCTAAAAGAAAGTTTCTGCTAACAGACACCATCCAAAAAGGAGAAAAGTAGTTTGTCCTAAATTGACTATAAAGACAACTTCTGAACAGAACTTTTACTCCATACTTGGATTTCGGTTTTGTCTTTTCCATGGCTGTACAATAAAAGCTAAATAAAAAGCAAATAGTTATTTAACAGTTTCATATGTTTTGCATTTAAAATAGCATAGAATAAGACAACTTTAAAGGAATGTTATTTAACTATATGTGCTATGTGTTAGATGAGAAGGAAAGAAGCAACATATGTACAAGTATAATATATGAAACATGGAATAATTGTGAATTTTTCATTTGGGTATTGTAGCCTGAAGTGTTTGGTGGGGAGTGGGTGCTGAGAAAGAACCTAATTGATATCATGCAAACTAATCAGGTGATGGATAAACTAAAAGCTCAGATTTCACCACTATGTGATATATCTATGTAACAAAATTATGCTTGTACCCCTTAAATTTATACAAATAAAATAAAGTCATGTGGCCAAATACTTTAACAACAGAAAAGAATAAAAGCAAATCTGTGCATGTAAATAAAGAATTGAAAGAAATATGTATGGATGTTAACAGTACCTATTTTTTTTCTTTAGTGAAATACAAATGTATTTCATTTTCTATCCAAATATAAAATGCTAATGTAACGCTTTTAAATTTAAAAATATAATAACTCATTTTTATTTTTAATACATTTATTCTTTAAAGCTTTATTGAGGTCAAACTGATATATAAAATATTGCACATACTTAATATATACTTTCTGGTGAGGTTGTGTATACCTGAGATGCCATCACCACGGCTAAGGTACTAAACCTATTCATCACCTCCAAATATGTCCTTATGGTCTTTGTGTCTACCTGGTTTTAGTTTTATAAGAACACAACATGAAATATAATTTCTTAATTTTTCTTTTTTTGGAAGTGGTGTCTCACTCTGTTGCCCAGGCTGGAGTGCAGTGGTGTGATCTCAGCTCACTGCAACTTCCACCTCCTAGATTTAGGCCATTCTTATGCCTCAGCCTTCCGAGTAGCTGGGATTACAGGCATGTGCCACCATGGGCAGCTAATTTTTGTAATTTTAGTAGAGACAAGGTTTCACTATGTTGGCCAGGCTGGTCTCAAACTCCCGACCTCAAGTGATCTGCCCACCTCTGCCTCTCAAAGTGCTGGGATTATAGGCGTGAGCCACCATGCCCAGCCTCTTAGAGAACTTACTATCTTGTATAAATGAAACTTTCTGTGCTTTGAGCAACAATTTCCCATTTCCCTTTCCCTCTAGCTCCTGGAAACTAGCATGTTATTCTCTGTTTCTGGGGGTATTATTTTTAATGGAAAACCAAAAAACCTTATTTTTCAATATATTAAAAAATTAAATTTAATCTCATTCTGTCACTTTTTCTATGTGATGCAGGATTTTTGCGACTTAGTTGAGCTAAAATCCAGGTTCTTGTCACACACTAGGAAAAATTAGGCACGTGGACACATCGAAAGGTGAGGAGAGCAGAATTTATCAAAAGAAAGCGCTCAGAAAAAAAAAAGTGGAGGGAGGCATCCTGCTAACAGTCCCAACTGGCATATTGAATACCAGGCCACCACGCTTGCAAGCCGAAGAGGCCAGGCTCCCCTACCTGCATAAAGTTTGAATTCCTGGTAGTTCCACCCCATTCTTCCAGTGTGCAAGTAGGCCCCCAGTCCATTTTGTGCAGGATCCCTCATCTGCACAAAAGCATCTGATGTAAACACTTTTGGGGTGGGTCAGAGATTCTCTGAGGCTCCTCCCTTATCTGCCTCCTTCATCTATCACATGTGCTTTCTATTCCTTGGATTTTAACTCCTTCTAAGCATTTGGTGGAATAATAGACCAGGCACATGACTATAATTACGCCATTTCTTTGTTAAAGTCTCCCATTATTATAGTGTGGGAGTCTAAGTCTCTTTGTAGGTCTCTGAGAACTTGCTTTATGAATCTGGGTGCTCCTGTGTTGGGTACATATATATTTAGAATAGTTAGCTCTTGTTGTTGCATTGATCTCTTTACCATTAGGTAGTGCCCTTTTTTGTCTCTTTTGATCTTTTTTGATTTAAAGTCTGTTTTATTAGAGAGTAGGATTGCAACTCCTGCTTTTCTGTGCTTTCCATTTGCTTGGTAAATATTCCTCCATCCCTTTATTTTGAGCCTATGTGTGTCTTCGCATGTGAGATGGGTCTCCTGAATACAGCCCACCGATAAGTATTGACTGTATCTTTTAATTGGGGGCATTTACTCCGTTTACATTTAAAGTTAGTATTGTTATGTGTGAATTTGATCCTGCCATCATGGTGCTAACTGGTTGTTTTGTCCTTCAGTTGATGCAGTTTCTTCATAGCATTGATGGTCTTTACAATTTGTAATGTCTTTGCAGTGGTTGGTACTGGTTGTTCCTTTCCATGCTTAGTGCTTCCTTCAGGAGTTCTTGTGAGGTAGGCCTGGTGATGACAAAATCTCTCAGCAGTTGCTTGTCCATAAAGAGTTTTATTTCTCCTTCGCTTATGAAGCTTAGTTTGGCTGGATATGAAATTCTGGATTGAAAATTCCTTTCTTTAAGAATGTTGAATATTGGCCCCCACTCTCTTCTGGCTTGTAGGGTTTCTGCCAAGAGATCCACTGTGAATCTGATGTGTTTCCTTTGTGGGTAACCCAACCTTTCTCTCTGGCTGCCCTTACCATTTTTTCCTTCATTTCAACCCTGGTGAATCTGATGATTATGTGTCTTAGGATTGCTCTTCTTGAGGAATATCTTTGTGGTGTTCTCTGTATTTCCTGAATTTTAATGTCGGCCTGCCTCGCTAGGTTGCAGAAGTTCTCCTGGATAATATCCTGAAGAGTGTTTTCCAACTTGGTTTCATTCTTCCGGTCACTTTCAGGTACACCGATCAAACGTAGATCTGGTCTTTTCACATAATCCCATATTTCTTGCAGGCTCTGTTCATTTCTTTCCACTCTTTTTTCTCTAATGTGTCTTCTAGCTTTACTTCATTGAGTCGATCTCAATGTCTGATATCCTTTCTTCCACTTGATCGATTGAAACTTGTATATACTTCATGAAGTCCTTGTGCTGTGTTTTTCAGCTCCATCAGGTGGTTTATGTTCTTCTCTACATTGGTTATTCTAGTTAGCATTTTGTCTAACCTTTTTTCAAGGTTCTTAGCCTCCTTGCATTGGGTTAGAACATGCTCCTTTAGTTCAGAGAAGTTTGTTATTACCCAACTTCTGAAGCCTGCTTCTGTTAATTTGTCAAACTCATTCTCTGTCCAGTTTTGTTCCCTTGCTGGTGAGGAGTTGTGATCCCTTGGAGGAGAAGAGGTGTTCTGGGTTTGGAAATTTTCAGCCTTTTTGCACTGATGTCTTCCCATCTTCGTGGATTTATCCACCTTTTGTCTCTGAAGTTGGTGACCTTTGAATGGGGTCTCTGAGTGGACATTCTTTCTGTTGATGTTGAAACTATTTCTGTTTGTTAGTTTTCCTTCTAACAGTCAGGCCCCTCTGCTACAGGTCTGTTGTTGGAGTTTGCTGGGTCTGGTCAACTCCAGACCCTGCTTGCCTGGGAATCACCAGCAGGGGGCTAAGGAACAGCAAAGATCACTGATTGTTCCTTCCTCTGGTAGCTTCAGCCCAGAAGGGCACCCCCCAGATGCCAGCCAGAGCTCTGTATTAGGCATCTGTTGGCCCCTTCTGGGAGGTGTCTCCCAGTCAGTATACACGGGAGTCAGGGAGCTACTTGAGAAAGCAGTCTGTCCATTATCAGAGTTCAAACACTGTGCTGGGAGACCTACTGCTCTCTTCAGAGCTGCCAGGCAAGGATGTTTAAGTCTGCTGAAGCTGTACCCATAATCATCCATTTTCCCATGTGCTCTGTCCCAGGAAGGTGAGGGCTTTATTTATAGGTCCCTGACAGGCTGCTGCCTTTTTTCAGAGATGCCCTGCCTAACCAGGAGGGAGTCTAGTGGCACAGCCTGCCTGCAGAGGCCTTGCTGAGCTGCTGCGGGCTCTGCCTAGTTTGGACTTCTCAGCAACTTTGTTTAAACAGGTGAGGTTAAAATCACATACTCAAGCATCAGCAATAGCAGATGCCCCTCCTCCCACTGAGCTCCAATGTCCTAGGTCGAGCTCAGACTGCTGTGCTGGCTGTGAGAATCTCAAGCCAGTGGATCTTAGCTTGCTGCTCTTTGTTCGGGTGGGACCTGCCAAACCAGATCACTTGGCTCCCTGGCTTCAGCCCCCTTTCCAGGGGAATGAACAGTTCTGTCTCACTAGTGTTCCAGGTGCCACTGGGGTATGAAAAAAAACTGCTGTGACTAGCTTGAGGTCTCCCCAAATGGCCACCCAGTTTTGTGCTGGAAACCCAGGGTCGTGGTGTTGTAGGCACTGGAGGTAGTCTCCTGGTGTGCAGGCTGTGAAGACGCTGGGAAAAGTGCAGTATCTGGGCTGGAGTGCATGGGACAGTCCCTAAAGGCTTCCCTTGGCTAGAAGAGGGAGTTCCCCAACCCGTTGCACTTCCCAGGTGAGGTGATGCCCCGCCCTGTTTGGGATCCCCGTCCTTGGGCTGTACCCACTGTCTAACCAGTGTCAATGAGATGAACCAGGCACCTCAGTTGGAAATGTGGCAATCACCTGCCTTCTGCACTGCTCTCACTGTGAGCTGCCCACTGGAGCTTTTCCTATTTGGCTACCTTGCCAACAATCCCTCTAGTAGCTTTTCTTTTTATCTTAGAAGTGTGATAGTTATTTTCAAGTTTTTTTGATGGGGGGATGGTGGGGAGATTGGGGAGTGATAACATGGGGAGAAATGCCAGATATAGGTGATGAGGGATGGAGGCAGCAAACCACATTGCCATGTATGTACCTATGCAACAATCCCGCATGATCTGCACATGTACCCCAGAACCAAAAGTTAAAAAAAAATTAGAAAAACAACTTTTACTGAAATAAAAATTAAAATAAAATAAAACTACTTACGTTTGCTGCAAATCCACTTGATATCAATAAGTCCTCTGGAACTATGGATTCCATCAGCACTCAGGAAAGCATAGAATCCATTCCCTGTAATTTCAAACCTGAAAAAGAACACTCTAAATTAGTCTGGAAATCACTTACAGCTGTAATCAAAAAGACAATTAAGAATAGAATGATTTGAAATATACCAAACAGTGAGTTCCCAGAAAATATACCCACCCATCTTCATATGCTACATTAAAATATCTGGCATACTAAGGGAAAATAAGACTGAATATAAGTATTTTAAGTGTTTGTTGGAGTTAAAACCTGTAACCCTATTTAAAACAATTTGTAGACAGGCAGACAGACACATATAGATATATAAAGACAGGGGCAAAATCATTATTTCCTTCCCTCCCTCCCTCCCTCCCTCCCTCCCTCCCTCTCTTCCTTCTTTCCTTCCTTCCTTCCCTCCCTCCTTCCTTCTTTCCTTTCTTCCTCTCTATATGGAAAGAAAGAGAGTGTTTGCCAAATTCAAAGATCTCTGAAATTTAAAAAAATCAGCTTTCTGGCCTAATTTTAGTAGATGTACTTTTTCAAAAAGTAAAAATAAGATTTATATTTACTTGGTACTTTTGAAACATACTGCAGTAGAAACCTGAGACTGCTTACAATGTTTTTTTACATTTCATCTTCATGGATAGGAAAAATTAATATCATGAAAATGGCCATACTGCCCAAAGTAATTTATAGATTCAATCCAATTCCCATCAAACTACCACTGACATTCTCCACAGATATAGAAAAAAATTACTTCAAATTTTATATAAAACCAAAAAAAAAGTCCATATAGCCAAGAAAATCCTAAACAAAAAGAATGAGCTGGAGGCATCACATTATCTGGCTTCAAATTTGCTACAAGGTTACAGTAACCAAAACAACATGGTACTGGTGCCAAAACACATATGCAGACCAATGGAACACAACAGAGACCTCAGAAATAATGCCATGTCTACAACCAGCTGATCTTTGACAAACCTGACAAAAACAAGCAATGGGAAAAGAATTCCCTATTTAATAAATGGTGCTGGGAAAACTGGCTAGCCATATGCAGAAAACTAAAACTGAATCCCTTCCTTACATCTTACAGAAAAATTAACTCAAGATGAATTAAAGACTTAAATGTAAAACCCAAAACCATAAAAATCCTAGAAGAAAACTTACGCAATACCACTCAGGACATAGACATGGGCAAAGACTTCATGACTGAAACACCAAAAGCAATTGCAACAAAAGCTAAAATTGACAAATGGAATCTAATTAAACTAAAGAGCCTCTGCATAGCAAAAGGAAGTATCATCAGAGTGAATAGGCAACTGACAAAATGGGAAAAATTTTTGTAATCTACCCATCTGACAAAGGTCTAATATCCAGGATCTACAAGGAACTTAAACAAATTTACAAGAAAATAAAACTATCAAAAAGTGGGAGAAGGATATAAACAGCCACTTCTCAAAATAAGACATTTATGCAGCCAACAAACATATTTAAAAAAAAGCTCAGCATCACTGATCATTAGAGAAATGCAAATCAAAACCACAATGAGATACCATCTCATGCCAGTCAGAATGGCAATTATTAAAAACTCAAGAAACCATAGATGCTGGTGATGATGTGGAGAGATAGGAATGCTTTTACACTGTTAGTGAGAATGTAAGTTAGTTCAACCATTGTGGAAAACAGTGTAGTGATTCCTCAACCATATAGAACCAGAAATACCATTTGACCCAGCAATCCCAGTGCTAGATATATACCCAAAGGAATACAATTATTCCATCATAAAGACACATGGACACACGTATTTACTGCAGCACTATTTACAATAGCAAAGACATGAAATCAACCAAAATGGGCTATCAATGATAGACCGGTTAAAGAAAATGTGATACATAGTGGTACCACAGAATACTACGCAGTCATAAAAAGGAATGAGTTCTGTCCTTTGCAGGGACATGGTTAAATCTGGACGCCATCATCCTCAGCAAACTAACACAGGAACAGAAAACCAAACACCGGATGTTCTCACTCACAAGTGACAGTTGAACAATGAGAACACATGGACACCTGGACGGGAACAACACACACCCAGGCCTGTCAGGGAGTTGAGGGGGTGAGAGCATTAGGACAAATAGCTAATGCATGTGGGGCTTAAAAACTAGATGTTGATAGGTGCAGCAATCCACTATGGCACATACATACCTATGTAACAAACCTACACATTCTGAACTTGTATCCCAGAACTTACAGTAAAATTATATATATATATATATAGTTTTTAAATTAGTTTTCTTTGTTGATAACCAAATCTTTACTTATTTATAAATACAATTTGTCCTGTCTCGCATATTTCAATATTTATATTATTGGTTGTTTTTATTATCTAGCACTTAACTAAAATAATAAGGCAGAAATACATATGTATCCGAGAAACAGTTATATAAATAAATAAAAAAGTAAACTAATAAAAAATAATCAAAAATTTAAAAAATAAATACAATATTGCTTATGATGAACATTTGGAAAGCTAAAGACAACTACGCAATCTTTAACTGTTTTATCCCAATAAACACTTTATATATATATATATGTTTTTTTCTTTTTTTTTAATTGCATTTTAGGTTTTGGGGTACATTTGAAGAACATGCAAGATAGTCGCATAGGTACACACATGGCAGTGTGATTTGCTGCCTTCCTCCCCATCACCTATATCTGGCATTTCTCCCCATGTTATCTCTCCCCAACTCCCCACCCCCCACTGTCCCTCCCCTATTTCCCCCCCACAGACCCCAGTGTGTAGTGCTCCCCTCCCCGTGTCCATGTGTTCTCATTGTTCAACACCTGCCTATGAGTGAGAACATGCAGTGTTTGATCTTCTGCTCTTGTGTCAGTTTGCTGAGAATGATGGTTAACAATTTTAATTCACTCAGGAAATGTTTACAGAAAAAAAAATAAATTAAATAAGCAATAAATAAATAAAAATAAATACTATTCATTGTGGCAGACATTTGAAATGTTAAAGACAATTATAAGGTCTTTAACTCTTTAAAGACAAAGAGATCTTACATAAACTTAATTAGCTGGAAAGAGGTACAAGTAATACACGAGTTTGGGTTTAAAATTGGCAGAATGGTTGAATTTGAATTAGCAAAAGAGCACTTATTGTCAAGCAAGAGCTTATTGTAAAGCAAGAGCTTGACAATAAAGATAAAATAACAAATAAAAATAAAAATGGAAAATTCCACCATGTGTTATTTAACAAGGTGAGAAGAAAGTGGGTTACTCTAGTGTGTGCTTCAATGTGAAAGGGCCCATGTCATAGACAGGAGACTGAAAAGTGAATCACACATAGAATAGAGAAAGATTTGTTTATATTAACACAACTGAAAATGGTTAAAAAATTTTTTATGCAACATCAGAATAAGAACATTCCTAATACATTGGAAACTCACGAATTATTGAATGTGTTGCCATTTGTCCATTTCCAAGAATCTCCTGGTTTCCTGCTTAGTCCAATCCAGTACATATCCGTTCCTGCGAACCTCTTCAAAAATTCCTTTCACAAAGCAAAGGGAATCATCAATTACTTAATATGTTACAGTACATTGCTGAAGATGCTTCCCACCCCAATTATTCCATCTTTTAGGATTCACATTCTGATTTGTCTTCCCTGGGGCTTCTAAAATAACAAACGGCACAGACACTGATATTTGTTAGTTTTGTCAGAAAGGTTTTCATTTTGCTTTTCTGCATCTTAAGTATCTTCAAATAGTTGGGCTATAATCAAGTAATTGATGCTGAGCTACACTCTGGTTATCTTTAAGGGTAGCTTCCATGTCTCTAGTTGGAAATTAATGACAAAACCATATTTGAGTTTATTTCCTTTGAGTTCAAATTCCTAAACCATTACGTTCTAGTCACAGATTGAATGACATAGGCTATCAATTAATATGATGTTAAATTTGCCTAGATGACAATATAAAACCTTAGCAAGTTCTATGAGATCTGATACAGCATCTTCTTCAAGGATGATAGAGAACTAATGTTTAGATATATTTTTGTGTGCACAGGTACTCTTCCAAAAATCATAGAAGAGGGATTGCAGGGGGAGGAGTTTAATGGAAAATGTAAGTACTATTAGAATAGAAAAACCCAATGATAAATTACTTTGATTCTATACTACAATATGAATGTCACTGATATTGTATTTTTTACATAATCAGATATGAAACTAACTTCTATATGAATATAATTTACTGAACGAAATATATTAAGTGATGGGTTTAGTCATTCCTCTATTGGCTTTTTGCTATTGAACCACAAACCTCTTCGTCAGCTTTTTGTTCTTTAACTTGTATTTTAGGTTCTGGGGTATATGTGAAGGTTTGTTACATTGGTGAACTTGTGTTATGAAGGTTTGTTTTACAGATTATTTCATCACCCAGGTATTGAGCCATTAACCAATAGTTATATCCGTCATGTCTGTCATCACATAGTTCTGGGTTAATCACGGCAATGTGCTAACTGAGATCAATAGGACAGGACCAGAAAGTTTTTTATGTACATCATTTACATAAGTACTGAACAAACTTCTGTATTAAGCAATTAACTAATTAAATGTGAGTCTTATGCAGTCCTGTCAGTAATAATTTTAGATCAAAGATAAAAGTAGACAGACTTATGAGTTAAGGGAAGACATTCAAAACAATTAATTCATCCATAACAAAAGAATTATAAAGTCAATCATGTAAACACCACTGCAACCACTGTGGTTCTGCTTTTAGCTCTTTGAGGAATTGCCACACTGCTTTCCACAGTAGTGGAACTTATTTTCACTCCCACCAACAGTGTATAAGTGTTCTCTTTTTTCTGCAACTTCGCCAGCATCTGTAGTTTTTTGGCTTTTTATTAATATCCATTCTGACTGGTGTGAGATGGTATCTCATTGTGGTTTTGATTTGCTTTTCTCTAATTATCAGTGACGTTGAGCTTTTTTTTATGTTTGTTGGCGGCATGTATGTCTTCTTTTAAAAAGTGCCTGTTTACGTCCTTTGTCCAATTTTAATAGGGTTGTTTTTCTCTTGTAAATTTGTTTAAGTTCCTTTGTCTTGGCAGATGCATAGCTTGCAAAAATTTTCTCTCATTCTGCAGTTTGTCTGTTTACTGTGTTAATAGTTTCTTTTGCTGTGCAGAAGCTCTTACGTTTAAGTAGACACCACCTGCCAATTTTTGCAATTTTTTTTGTTCACCGTGGCTTTTGTTGTCATTGTCATGAAATTTCCCTGTTTCAATGTCCAGGATGGTATTGCTTAGGTTACCTTCCAGGCTTTTTATAGTTTTGGGTTTTACATGTAGAATTGACTTTTGTATATGGTATAAGAAAGGAGTCCTGCTTCTAATCTTTTGCATATGGCTAGCCAGTTATCCAGCACAATTGATTAAACAGGGATTTCTTTTCCTATTGCTTGTTTTTGTCAGCTTTGTCAAAGATGAGATGGTCATAGGTGTGTGGCCTTGTTTCTGGGCTCTCTATTCTGTTCCATTGGTCTATATGCCTGTTTTTCGTACCAGTACCACGTTGTTTTGGTTACTGAAGCCCTGCAGTATAGTTTGCAGTCAGATAACATGATGCTCCCATCTTTATTCTTTTTGCCAGGATTGCCTTGGCTATTGGGCTCTTTTATGATTCCATATTTTTTCTAGTTTTGTGAAGAATGTCATTGGTAGTTTGGTAGAAATAGCATTGAGTTTCTGTCCTTCAATATCATTCAACTGTTAACAAGTCAGTTCAGCCTGGTTAGAACTCTTGTTGGAGAACTGTTGCAATTGTTTGGAGAACATATAACATCTGGCTATTTGAGTTACTGGAGTTCTTGCATTAATTCTCTCATCTCTCTGTGGGTGTTACTTTAACTGCAGTGCATATTTAGTACTGTCAACAGACCTCTTTTATGTATGTTTTCATAGGGGTGAGTAATGGCTGTAGATTGTGCCTGGCACTCCTAGGCTGCCCACTGCAGCTCTTGGGTGATCTCAGTGTTTATGTTTCCTCCACAGCTTTGAGGGGGCAATGGAAGGGATCTTAGTTGTGGTTAAGGCCAACAGTCTTTTGCTTTTCTCCTAGGAGCTTCACTCCAGAGAGATGCAAGTAAGCAATCGTTCAGTGCAATCAGCCTAGGTTGGAGAGTCTGTGCTGTGGGCCCAAGCTGGGGGCTCCATGTCTGGTCAAGGTGAGTGGGCAGAGCCTGTGAAGATGGACTGGCCTCCTCTCCTGCAACTTACTGGAGGTGTGGATAAGAGACTTAGGGTCTTTGCTCCTTCATTAGTCTGAGGGCAGCAAGGGTGGTTCCAGCGCAGAGGCAGTGGCAGAGAGGTTTTCATTGCCTCTGGAGGCTCTGTCCAGGACATTCCAGAGCTGCTACTGGCTTGACAGCTCTTGAGAGGGGTGGCTGGAGACTGAAACCTGGAGGACCCTCCTAGTGAAGAGACAAGGAGATGGGCACCCATGTAATGGCCTGGCCACTTTTTCATAGGGCTGCTGTGGCATGGCGGCGGCCATCTCCAGTCCCTATTCACCTCGAATTTTCCAATACCTGTAGGTACCAACGGTGAAGCCTGCAAAACAGCAAAGATCGTGGCCTGCCTCTCCCTCTGTGAGCTCTGTGTCAGGCAGGTACACACCTATTGCCGGCCCGAACACACCTGAAGGAAGTGGCTAGAGACCCTGATTGGATACCCTGCCCAGTGAGGAGGAACGGGATTGGGTAACCACTTATAAGAGCAGTCTGGCCACTTTTTTTGTAGAGCAGCTGTGCTGTACTGGGGGGTCACTTCCACCCCTGGTCAACATGGATTCTCCAAAGCCTGAAGGCTGGATGGCTAAGTCACCCAAACAGCAAAGATGGAGGCCCACGTTCCCCTCTAGGAGCTGTCTTAGGGAGGTGCAATGCTGTTATTGATGGCTGGATAGAATTCCAAGCCAGTAGGTCCCACCCTGTGAGGTGCCATGGAAGTGGGTCCTGGAGAATGTCGCTGCTCAGCCCCCTGGATTCAGCCCCTTTACTAGGGACATGTAAGGTAGTGTATAACCTCCCTCTTTGCTGGAGTTGCAACTACTTTTTCTAGGAAGCCTGGAAAGCCTGGCTAAGGCTCCCAGGTCTCTGCACGTGCCTGAGTGGCTGCTCTCCTGAGGCTCCAGGTTGCTCCGTCAGACAGAAGGCCTTGGTGGAGTTGGTTCACAAGGGGATCTCCTGACCTGAGGGTTGCAAAGATCCATGGGAGCAGCATGGGATCCTGGGGTTGGACATTCACTCACCATGTCCCTGGACAAGGAGAGGTTCCCCTGGCTCTGTGTCATTCCCAGGTTGGCCATCTGCCTGCCTTGCTTTTCTCCATTGTCCATGGGTTGAGTTGTTTCCATGATGTGTTCCATTGCGTGTACCCTGGATATTTCAGTTGAAAGTGCTGTATTTACTTACCACTTCAGTTCCTCTCCGTGAAAGCTGTGCACACCAAATACTTCTAGCCGGAAATGTTGCCCACTCCCCAATCCCCAGCTTTTCTTTAAAAACTAGTCTGTTTTCTTACTCTGTGTCCCTAGAGTCCACGTGTCGCCTTCTTCACTTCCATTAATTCACTCGCTTCTTCAAAGTGCACATATTTCCTTCATATCCTTGTCTCTAAATTTCAAGAGCTGTATTTTATTTTTTTTAGTCTATGCTTGGTAGAATGCAAATTGAAATGGTTCAAAAAATAATCTACTTAATAATCTAAGAACATTTAATGAAGACATTTAGATACGGAAACAGTATGCATTGTGGTAAAGGACATGGCATCATGAGTCATCTTGCCTGGGTTCAAATCCCAGCTCAACAACTTATGGCTATAACATTGGCTGGGTTACATAACATTTTTGTGACCCACTTTCCCCTCCTTAAAGTAGGGAGAGTTAAATAACTCCTTCATGGGTGTTACTAGAAGATTACATAAGTTTCAGTGCTTAGAACACTGTTTAGCACATATTGTCATATACTGTTGACTTAAACAATGTGGCAGTTAGGGGCACTGACCCCCTGTGCAGTCAAAAGTTGTATATAACTTTTGACTCAAAAAGTCAACCATGCTGGGCATGGTAGCTCAAGCTAATTATAGCACTTTGGGAGGCTGAGGAAGGAGGCTTGCTTGAGTCCAGTTTGAGATCAGTCTGGGCAACGTAGCGAGACTTCATCTCTACAAAAAATAAGCAAAATTAGCCAATGTGGTGTGCACCTGTAGTCCCAACTACTCAGGAGGCTGAGGTGGGAGGATTGCTTGAGCCCAGGATTTCAATGCTGCAGTGAACTGAGATTGTACCACCGCACTCCAGCCTAGGCAACAGAGTGAGACCCTTTCTTAAAAAGAAAACAAAAACAGAAAATGTAGCCACTAGTAGCCTACTGTTGACTGGAAGTCTTACTGGTAATATAAAAGTAAATTAACACATATTTTGTATGTTATTTGAATTATATGCTGTATTCTTACAAAAAACAAAGCTAGAGAAAAGATGGTATTAAGGAATCATAAAGAAGAGAAAATTTATTTACTGTTCATTAAGTGGAAGTGAAGCAACCTAAGAGTCTTCATCCTCACTGTTTTCATATTGAGTAGGCTGAGGAGGGGGAAGAAGAGCAGGGGTTGCTTTTGGTGTCTCAAGGGTGGCAGAGGGAAGAAAATCCATGTATAAGTGGATCCACACTGTTCAAACCCATATTGTTCAAGGCTCAGTTGTATTATAGTGTTAGCTATTATTGCTTTCATTATCTTTTTATAAAAATGTAATCTCTGAAATTACTGAAGACTTTTCTGTTTTCTTACCATATCTTTTTGTGTATCAATCTGAGCAAGTTCTGATTTCTGTAAACTGCAAAACATTTTACTGGCTGTCCAATTTCTGGTATCATCAGAAAAATAGAAACACTTATCTCTTACTCCAACCCAGTCCTCTGAACATACCACAGGTTTGGCATGTTTTAAGCGTATGACTGAAAAAAAAGAAAGAAATGATAAGATAAATCATAAGTTAAAAAGTGTTTCTACTCATTCTACTGTATTAATTTTATTTTTTGCTTCCATGGTTTGAAGCCTGTAAATTAGCTTCACCCCTAGAATGAAGATTAATTAACTTCTCCCATCTGTAAGGAAAATCATTTAGCGATCAAGCAGTATATGCGTTTTTTTTCTATTTTCCTGGCTTCTATTTTGAGAAATGGTGCTACTCATGTAGGGCAAACTCAAATGTAGGGCAAACTCCGAAGCCTGCACTCTCTACTCCACCATGATGTATATTTGTTGTTGTTGTTGTTGTTGTTGTCGTAGTGCTCAGAAGTGGATACACACTACTACACAGGGTATAAAACATATTGTGTTTCAACTCTCTTTCTTTCTGCTCTTTTTTAATTTAAATTTTTAATTTAAATTCTGGGATACATGTGCAGAACGTGCAGGTTTGTTACATAGGTATACGTGTGCCATGGTGGTTTGCTGCACCTATCAACTTATCATGTAGTTTTAAGCCCTGCATGCATTAGCTATTTGTCCTAATGCTCTCTCTCCCCTTACCCACTACCCTTTCACAGGTCCCGGTGTGTGATGTTCCCCTCCCTGTGTCCATGTATTTTCATTATTCAACTCCCACTTGTGAGTAAGAACATGCAGTGTTTGGTTTTCTGTTCCTGTGTTAGTTTGCTGAGGATGATGGCTTCCAGCTTCATCCATGTCCCTGCAAAGGACATTAACTCATTCTTTTATATGGCTGCATAGTATTCCATGGTATATATGTGCCATGTTTTCTTTATCCAGTCTATCATTGATGGACATTTGACTTGGTTCCAAGTCTTTGCTATTGTAAATAGTGCTGCAGTAAACATGTACGTGCATGTGTCTTTAGAGTAGAATGACTTATAATCCTTTGAGTATATACCCAGTACAGTAATGGGATTGCTGGGTCAAATGGTATTTCTGGTTCTAGATCCTTGAGGAATCACCATATTGTCTTCCACAATGATGGAACTAATTTACACTCCTACCAACAGTGTAAAAGTGTTCCTATTTCTCCACAGCCTTGCCAGCATTAATTGTTTCCTAACTTTTTAATAATCACAATTCTGACTGATCTGAGATGGTATCTCATTGTTGTTTTGATCTGCATTTTTCTAATGACCAGTGATGATGAGCTTTTTTTCATATGTTTTTTGGCCACATAAATATCTTCTTTTGTCTTTCTGCTCTTTTCAATCAACAGGTAAATGAATATAAAAAACTTCTTGTAGAAACTCTTGTCTACATTTAACTTCCAGATGTTTGGACACCAGTAACATTAAGCTCTAATACTACAGTGACAGAGGAGACTATAAACAAGAAGACTATCAGCATTCTTGAGAACGACCAAAACCAAACCAAACTCAAACCAAACAAACAAGAATCCGCAGTGCTAAGCACTAACTTAGCCAAATTTAAGTGCTAAATTAAGCGAAGCATGCATATTGAAAATCAACTGCTGAGGGCTATTTGGCCATAATTAAATTCCACCTTTAGATCCATTTCACAAAATAAACCCATAGCACCCAGAGGAAATTTAACAACTTCATTTTTACAAATATTGCAACTCCTACAATGAGACAGTCTGGCAACAAGTCACATATGCCATTATTTCTTCATTTTTTCTTTTAACTCAATATGATAGTAAAGGAGTTCAGAACATGATGCCCCCAAATATGTCACTCTAGCATATAGACTATTTTGAGTTAAAGGCACTTATAAAACAGCAGACACAAGACAAAACACTCTGAACTTCCTTCTTTTCTTATAGGCAGGAGATAAAATACCTACGTGAAAGATAGCCTTTCTATACTAGACGGAAAGTAACAGTCTTATAACCAAGGATAGGTAGTTGAGGCCAAAGGAAATGTGTGCAAACAACGTTGGTTAAACTAACATTTATCTTTCTGGTCACTTTTCCACCCAATTAATTACCCTAGATCAACCCTCTTTTCCTTGCCACATTTACATAATTTATTACCTTTTGTTTAATTAAGTATCTAAATGTTCAACTCTAACTGAATTTTTAGGCTTTCATAGGAAGACATACATGTCACATAAAACTTATATTAAATAAATGCATGTGTTTTGCTCAAGCTGATGTGTCTTGTGCCCAATTTCATTCTCAGGCCCAGCAGCAAAACCCTGAGAGGGTAGAGGTAAAATTTTGTCTCTCGACTAATAGAAATAAGTAAATGTTTTATAGAACAACGGTTAGTGGCATAACTTACTTTTGATTTAAAAGAAATTAAAGGAATGCTACAATTATGGAAGTACAGCTGCATGATTTTTAAAATTTATCGTGCATTACAGTGATACAGACAAGGTTTTTGATCCTAGGTCTGGAATTTATTATTTGTGAGAGGCAACTTACTCATTCTGTCCTGTATATTTTTTGTCTGTAAATGGATTTTCTTATATCTGTGTCCTAGTCTAATGAGGATTAAATACAAATAACAGAATATAGTGTATTTAACATTGGCTTACAAATTCACAAATTTTAAACAGAAAATTAGCTGTAACAAGTTCATAAAACTGATGTTTATGTGGGTTTTAAAAAAAATAAATATAGAAATTGATCCTCCTGGCCTTAAACCTTGAAACTTACATTCGTCTTATTTGAGTTCCTTCTTTAGGAATCTGACCCTTAGGCCTCCCAGATAGTATCAGGAAACTGAAAGTCACCAGATCACCACATCCAGACAATGACATCCCCAACTCCTCACTGTCATGACTGCCTAACTGACCACCTGCTCCCTGTTGACCCACTCTTCTTTTCTGCCCCTCCCTAATTCCTATTGATCAACTCCCACTCCTCCTTTTTATCACTCCCTAACTCTTGTTTTCTCACACATAGTTACCTTTCTTTCCTGCTGTATGAACCCCTAATTTTAGTCAGGTGGGTGAGTGAATTTGAGACTGATTTCCCATTCTCCCTGTTGCCATCTCCCAAATAAAAAGTCTTTTTCCCTGGCCGTAGTCATCGTCTTTGGGATTGGCTTTCTGTGCTGTGAGCAATGGGACCTAGACTGAGCCCCTGGCAATTCAGTAACATAGCTATTGCTATTGCCATCGGGTGGTCATCTGAGAATTTAACATGATTTTTCCTAAATATCAAGAACTATAAAGTCAAGAACATAATTCTATTGTGAGACTATGAGTGCTTTAGGGAGAAGCAAGGATTATGGTAAAACCTGTTGTACTGGTAAAAACTTGAGGACAAGTTCACTACAAAACCCTTTCATTACTCCAGATCTGGGAGATTTGGAGTTAAGCTTGACATAGAAATGGACCTCTCAGGTGTGAAGAACCATAGAAAGTGTATGAGTTAAACCACTTACCTGTTTTTGTAAAAATTAACACTATAATAATCAGGGAGCACATACCAACAAGGCAAATCTTCCTCGTGCAAACTGCAAATTAAATCAACACATATTAAAAAGTTTCTAAATAAACACTGACTGGATATTATCGCTGGTGTATTCCTCCCTCATAATTGTTAATCAAAAAATCATCAATAAAAGCATATACATCTCAAAATAATAAAGAATAGAAAACCATCACAAAGTGCAAGGAAGGTAAGTACCAAAAAAAGAAAAAAAAAAGAAAAAAGATTGCTATAGCTGCTCAAATGGAGAGAGGGTGAGTGGAGAATCACTTAGTCTTAGGGGAATGAGGAAGGAAAGGAAAGGCTACTCAAAAGGCGGAAGTAGTTTGAATGGGGGATTGTAAGCAAAAGAGCATAAAGATCATCAAAAGATCCACGATGAGCATAAATGTTTATAACAGATATATAAGGCAAAAAAATTGAAGACAGTAAAAAAAAAGTCATATGGTTATGACAAAAGATTTTAAATGATATATTTTTTTCTTTATTCTTTAAGCCGTGGCAGAAAGAAACAGTGTGTTTGAACAAGAAACTATCAAGATAAAAACCGTAATTTATTTATTTGTGGTAAGCAGAAAAAGTTAGAGAAGACACAGGATTTCCCACTTATGGAAAAGCTATGAGGTTAAGAACAAATAATAATTCTATTAATGATAAAATAATTGTATTTGATACATTATTAGTAGATGTAGAAACAATCTAGGAAGAATGAGTGTGTACATATATATAGATGTATATATGTATATATATATATATAATATATGTGTATATATATAATATACATATGTATGTGTATATGCATATGTATGCATGGCTTAGCAGTGGGGAGATATTTTGAGAAATGTGCCTTTAGGTGATTTTGTCATTGTGTGAACATCATGGAGTGTACTTACACAAACCTAGACAGTATAGCCTACTAACACCTAAGCTATATATTACAGACTGTTGCTTCTAGACTACAAACCTGGATAGCATGTTATTGCACTAATTACTGTAGGCAATTATAGCACAATGCTAAATACTTGCATACCTAAACATAGAAAAGGTACAGTAAAAATACCACATAAAAGATCAAAAATGAAACACCTTTGCAGGGCAGCTTCATTGCAATCTTATGGGTCCATTGTCATTATGCAATCTGTCATGGACCAAAACATTGCTCCGTGGTGCATGACTACATATGTATATAGTATATATGTGCATAAACATATATTGTGTATATATATATATATGTATACACACACATGTATGCATGCCTGTATGCATATATGCTTTACATGTATTTATATATATACATGTACATATATATACATATGTTCAAATATTAGAAAAGAGGACTTGAAGAAAGAAAATTTAAAAAGAAGTTAAGCTTTCTCTATTTCTTCAGAGCCTAAAGCAGCCTTAGTGAATGAAAACTAAAAAAGTTATTAGTTTTCATGATCACCAGACTACAGATAATGTGTAACAAAGCAATTTCAAGAAGGCATTGAGAGAAGCCAGATTCTAAGATGTTTATAAAGAGAATGTTTGATAAGAAGAGTTTGGTAATTTATCTTACATCAAGAGAAACAATAGCTAAAGAGAAAATATAAAATGAGTTTTCTTTTTTTGTTTTCAAGATTAGAGAAAAATGAGGAATAAGGAAGAGGAAAAGATAAAATCCACTGCACAAATTTCAGACACTCAAAAGAGTAATGTAACACTTAATATAAAACTCCAGTAATGAAGACAATGTGTTTTGAGGGAAAAGATTGGTGTATAGATGGATGAAACACAATAAGGAGTCCAGAAATTGACACACACATATATTGTTAAATAATTTTTGCAAGGTTAACAAAGCAATGTAATGAGCAAAGCCACACCTTACACAAAAGGTATTAAAATAATAGAAAAAAAGACTTTACCATAGTACAACATCATTTTACAACATTTAGTTAAGATATATCTTTGACTTGAACATAAAACCTAAAACTATAAAATTTCT
This sequence comes from Sapajus apella, assembly GCF_009761245.1. Lineage (NCBI taxonomy): Eukaryota > Metazoa > Chordata > Mammalia > Primates > Cebidae > Sapajus > Sapajus apella. The sequence goes on along the minus strand of NW_022437026.1, from coordinate 1,139,475 downwards.
AGAAAACAAAAGTTGTTTGTGAACATGAGAATTAATAAAGATGTCTTAGAGAGAGCAGAGAAAATACTGTATAAAATTAAAAGAAAATGATAAATTGAACCTAATCGAAGTTTAAGGGCCAGGCATGGTGGCTCACGCCTGTAATCCCAGCAGTTTGGGAGGCCAACCGACAGATCACCTGAGGTTAGGAATTCGAGACTAGCCTGGCCAACATGGTGACACCCCATCTCTACTAAAAATAAGAAAAATTCGCTGGGCATGATGGTGGGCACCTGTAATTCCAGCTACTTGGGAGGCTGAGGCAAGAGAATCCCTTGAACCCAGAATGTGGAGGCTGCAGTAATTGAAATCATGCTACTTTACTCCAGCCTGGGTGACAGAGTGAGACTCTGTCTCAATCAATTAAAAAAAAAAAAAAAAAAGAAAAAGAAAAGAAATTTAAAACTTTTGCTTATTTCAAGTTACAAGATACTGTTATAAATATAAATATACAAGTTACAGACTGGGAGGAAATAGTTGTACTACATGTACCAAAAAAGACTAGTATCCTAAAATATTAAAAGGTCTGTAATTTAGAGATAGAGTACAAACAACTTGATTAAAAAATGAACCAACTTCTTGAACAAATACGAAAGAATACACACAAGTGACCAAGAAGCACATAAAAGATGTTCCATATTGTTAGTCACAAGAAAAATGCAAAATAAAACCACAATGAAATATGAGTGTGTGCCACTGGCACTGTTAAAATGAAAAAGACTGACAGTGTCAAGCGTTAGGATATAGAGCAACCAAAACGCATACACCACCGGTTGAAGTACAAAAATGTACGAGCGTTTGGGAAAACTCTAGCAGTTATTATTTTTAATTAAAATGCATGTCCTTCCTTCTTGTTCTGGCAACTTCCTAAGGTGAACGAACACACAGCAGAGCAGTTTGAAAGAGGTCCCTTTTGGACCTGCTCGTAGGCCTCCATGACACTCCCCGGTACTTATTTTTATATAATCAAATTGTCTGAAAATATTGCAGATACAACTCTTCCGTTGCAATCCTTTTCCTTTGTACTTCCTTTTGATTTCTTATATGTCTGGTTATCACTTTTAGCATTGCACTACACTATACCAAACAGTAGCAGTTACAGTCAACATTTTTTACTTGTTTTTAATCCTAAATGGAATGTTTAAATTTTCATTATTAAGCACTATAAAAATGCTGTATAAATTTAACATATAACATTAGCAGATTAAGAAACAGTTTTTCTATTCCTCGTTTCCCAAGAGGGACTTAGGTAGACATTGAATGCTGTCAAATGCTTTCTTATGGTCATCAAACGCACTTACTGAATAATCCTGTGGTCTTTCAAAGCTTTTTAATGAGATAGCTTGCACTGCTTTTCTGAAATCAAAGCATTCCTAAGATAAATCCACTTGAATATCAATTTTTAACAGCTTTGTTGTATATAGTAAATAAATATTTTCTTGGGATTTGTACTTCTAATTTCATAAGAAAATGAATTTGTTTCTTTTTGTCTTGTTCTGACCTTGTTTAGAAATCAAAAAGCCTATTAAATCGGGGTAAATTTCTCATTTTGCTATTTTTTGAAGGATGTTCAATAGAAAAATTAGCTATCCTTTGAAAGATCAGTAGATTATTTTAACTGCCATTTCAATTTATTTATCTTTAATTTCTACAATTCTATGATTCTTTATTCTCATTACATAGTGGCATTTTATATTTTTTTAGACATCTATGGTCTTTTTTTTCATATTTGTAAATGCATTAGTGTTTTGGTTTGCTAGGGCTGCCATAATAAGCTGTCACAAAGTGGGTGGCTAAAATTAACAGGAATGTATTGTCATACAGTTCTAGAGACAAGAAGTTTAAAATTAAGATGTTGATAGGATGGGTTCCTTGTGAGGAAAGAATCTGTTCTGGGCCTTTCACCTTGGTTTGAAGATGGCATTCTCCCTCGGTGTGAGTCTGTCTCTGAATTTTCCTTTTTATGATAACACCAGCAATATTAAATTAGGGCCCACCCTATCAACCTCATTTTAACTTGGTAAAGACACTGTCTCCAAATCAGGTCACATTCTGAGGTACGGGGGTTAGAGCTTCAATACATAAATTTTTAAGGGAACAGAGTTTTCCCCATAATAATTGATAAATTATTTCCATAATGTTTTATTTAATTGTAATATTTGTGGGTTTTGTGATTATTTGTAGTTTTTTGATATTTTCTTTATCGTATCTTCTGCAAACTTTTAGACATATAGTTCTTTAGTCTTTTCTAATAGCCACCGTTTGATTTATCTTTCTCATTTCTTCTGTTTTTCATTAACTTCTCCTATTACTTCTATTTTTTTAATTTGTATATTTTTATTTCACTCTATTGTTCCAAGATGCATGTTTCTTATCTATTTCGTTTGCATACTTTTGATATTATTTTAATATCATTTAAATGAATGATATTGAATAAATATTTGAATATTATTTCTTCAAATATTTCCTATCGACTATTCTTTTTCTCTCTCTCTCCATTTCAGATTATTGTTATCTAGAAGGTGGCATTTCTACTTCTATTTTTCATATCTCTCAGGTTTTATTTTGTATTTTATATTGTTTTCTTTTCTGTCATATTTTTAATAGAGTCTCCTAGGTCTTAGTCACTCTTAATCAGCCTCCATTCTACTAATTAACTCATTTCAGTCTCATTATGTCACAATCATCAAGCCTCCTTCCAGAGTAAAACATTTGCTTTTTATTCTGGATAAGAGCATTAAGCAACTTTTTTTGGGTGAAAGTACATTTTGAAAACATCCTTATTGAGATATAATACATGCAGCATAAAATTCTCCCCCCAAAACCTTCTTATACACAAGCTTATACCCTCTCTTGCAGAAATAAAACTCTACTTGCTCTGGTAGTCTTCCACAATGCTCCAGAATGCTTCCCCCATGCCTCACTTACTCTAGTAGACTTTCACCATAAGTAAAGAGTCCACATTTTTAAGCTGTCCTGTATTTTATTTTATCTCTCCTTTACTTCCTTCTCATTCACTCGATAGAACTTACTGTTCCGACGTATGAGGCCATCAGATCTGGCATCGTGTATCTCTTGATTAATCATGTCAGTGTTCTAACTGATGGAGATCAGTGCGAAAGGAATAGAAAGTTTTCACTTCTGTAGGACGCGCGGAGGAAGCTTCTCTGTTGGACAGGACAATTACCTATCAAGACTCTTACCCAATGCAGGTAGAAACTGTCAGTACTCACTTGAGATCAAAGACAAAAGCAGGCAGACTAGTTTAGGAAAATAATTTGAAGTGTTAAAATTGACTCATCCATAACAAAAGGATCATGAAGTCAACCACGTAAACACCACGACAAACACGCTGTGGAACATTTCCATCATCTTTCTTTTTTCCCTTTTGTAATTATTATCTTTTCTGACCCTGGTCCCCGGCAAGCATTAATTTGCTTTATATCAACAGAGTTTTTCCTTTCATGAAACTTTTATTTCTTTTGAGACAGGGTCTCACTCTGTTTCCCAGGCTGGAGTGCAGTGGGGAAAACTTGGCCCACTGCAACCTTGACCTCCTTTTCCCAAGTGATCCCCCTGCCCTAGCCATCCAAGTAGCTGGGGCTAAAGTCATGCTCCATCATCCCCTGCTCATTTTATCTTTTGTAGAGACTAAGTCTCATTATGTTGCCCAGACTGGTCTTGAACTCATGGGCTTAAGTGGTCCTCCCACTTCAGTCACCCAAAGTGCTGGGATTACAGGCGTGAGCCACCACGGCTAGCCCCTTTCATAGAATTTTATATAAATGGTATCATAAGTAGTGTCTTGTCTCTGGCTTATAACATTTACAATAATGCTTTTGAGATTCACTCAAGTTGTTGTGCAGGTAAGTAGTTCATTCCCTTTTATTTCTGAGTACCATTCCTATTGTATGTTGTACCAGAAATTGTCTATCCCATCACGAGTTAATGGTCTTTTGTTGCTAGGGCGTGACTATTATGAATGAAACTGCTGTAAACAAGCATTCCGGTGAGGGCAAGTTTTCTCTTGGGTAAATTCCCAGAAATTGAATTGCTGCATCAGGTAAGTATGTTTATCTTTATCAAAAGGTGTCAGGGCTGGGCGTGGTGGCTCATGCCTGTAATCCCGTCACGTTAAGAGGTCAACATGGGCAGATCACGAGGTTAGGTGTTTGAGACCAGCCTGGCCAACATGGTGAAGCCCTGCCCTGGGAAAAGTACAAAAAAAATTAGCTGGGTGTGGTGATGGGCACCTGTAATCCCAGCTATTTGGGAGGCCGAGATAGGAGAATCACTTGAACCTGGGAGGCAGAGGTTGCAGTGAGCAGAGATTGTGCCACTGAACTATAGCCTGGGCGATGTAGCAAGACTTCATCTCAAAAAAAAAAAAAAAAAAAAAATGCAGTCAAACTGTTTTCCAAAGTAGGTATATGAGTTTCAGCTTCCATCAACATGACTTGTTATTGTCTATCTTTTAATTTTAGCTATTCTATTACATATTTATTGATCTGTCATATGGTTTCAGCTTACATTCCTCTAGCGACTAATCATGTTCAGCATCTTTTTATGTACATATTGATCATATGTCTTCCTTGGTGTCATACTTGTCCAATACTTTGCCAATTTTTAATTGGGTTTTCTATTATCAACTGATAAGAATTATTAATAAATATTGGATATGAGTCCTTCATTGTATATATGTTTTTGTAAATATTATTTCCCAGTTTATGGCTTATTTACTTTTTCACAGATTTTTGAAATGTCAAAAGTATTCCTTTTAAATAAAGTCAAATTTATCACTTTTTCCATGATTTATGAGTTTTGTGCCTTCGCTATGAAACCTTTGCCTTTCTCAAGATCACAAACATTATCCCATTTCTTTCTAGATATTTTAAAGTTTTAGCTCTCATATTTAGGTTTCTTGCTCATGTTGGTAAAAGCTTTGCATATGGGATAAGATAAAAATCAACATAAAATTTTCAAAATATGAATATCCCATTGTTCCAGAACCATTTGCTGAAAAGATTCTCTTTCTTTTTTGAATTACTTTGTCACTTAGATGAAAATTCAATCTCCTTTAATTTGTACTCAGCAAAGTTTTACAGTTTTTAGTGTACAACTTTTGCACATACATCATTAATTTTATACCCACATATTTTATATTTTTGATATCTGTGCAAATGGTATTATATATTTAACTTAAATTTCCAATTGTCTGTTTTTACGATGTATTAATGTAATTTATTTTTGTTTATTGAGTTTGCATCTTTAGGCTTTGCCGAACTATTCATTTATTTGTTCTATTATCTATTTTGTAGATTCCTTTTGATTTCCTGCAGAGACATTTATGCCACTGTAAATAAAGTCCATTTTACTTCTTCTCTAATCAGTATTCTTTTGTTTCTTTTTCTTGTCTTATTTACCTGCTAGCACCAGCATAAATGTTGAATATAAAGGGGACATTTCCTCTTCCTGCAATGTCTCCAGTCTTAGGAGGAAACCATTATCTTCTATCATAAGGTATGCTAGGTGCAGGGTTTTGAAGACACTATTTATCAGCTTGAGGAAGTTTCCTTCTATTTGTAGTTTGCTGATCTGGCTAGATGTTTATCCATCTTCGAATTGGATAAAAATTGATCTTTCCAGCAGGGTGCAGTGGCTCATACCTATAATCCCAGCACTTTGGGAAGCAGAGGCAGGTGGATCACCTGAGGTCAGGAATTTGAGACCAGCCTGATCAATGTGAAGAAAACCAGTCTCTACTAAAAATACAAAATTAGCTAGGCGTGGTGGTGCATGCCTATAATCCCAGCTACTAGGGAGGCTGAGGCAGGAGAACCACTTGAACCCTGGAGGAAGAGGTTGCTGTGAGCCAAGATTGTGCTGTTATACTCCAGCCTGGGGAACAAGAGTGAAACTTCGTCTCAAAAAAAAAAAAAAGTGATCTTTCCAAAACATCAGGTATTGTTTCCATTAATTTTCTCTTTTAGTTTTCTCATTTTTATTTCATTGTTTTCACTTCATTCTTTTTTACATTAGGTTTAGTTTTATCTTGTTTTTCTTTCTTAATGTAGAAGTCTAGATTAGAAGAAGGTAGAAAAAAGTAGAAAATAATCAGTGCCAGTCATTAAGTCAATTGCCTCACTAAAAAGTTAACTCTTTTACTTTAAGTAAAACAGTGACTGAATTTTAGCCTGCATTTCTCCATCTTCCAAGTGGGAGGTTGCAGTGAGTTGAGATCATGCCACTCACACTCCAACATGGGTAACAGAGCAAGACTTCATCTCAAAAAAAAAAAAAAAAAAAAGTTGATTTTGGGAGAATATGTCCTAAATGCACACAGTAATGGGCTTCCCAATTCTGTTTCTGCTAATGAGACAGATTACCTCCCCAGGAATCAGCATCACTCGCGACGGAAGGTGTTGGGTAGCAAAATAGAATGCACTCAGTGCCCATGCAGAATAGAATATGCTCCACTCAGACAGTAGATCTGGAGTAGGATGGAGCTAGGGACTGAACCAGGCCCAATTCCTCACTTAAACCCACTCTTCAGATAAGTCACATTTTCTCCGAGGAGTCTTTTGGGAAAAAAACTATTTTCCTAGAAATCAGACAAAGATCTCGTACTTCTCATTCTCCAAGAATCCATAGAGATGTTGGCTGGGTGCCATGGCTTACACCTGCCTGTAATCCCAGCACTGTGGGAAGCGGAGGCAGGTGGATCGCTTGAAGTTAGGCCAACACGGTGAGACCCCCATCTCTACTAAAAGTACAAAAGTTAGCCGGCATGGTGGCGGGTGTCTGTAATCCCAGCTACTTGGGAGGCTGAGGCATGAGACTTGAACCCTGGAGGTGGAGGTTGTAGTGAGCCAATATCGCGCCATTGCACTCCAGCCTGGGAGACAGAGCTAGACTGCATCTCTACCAACAAACAAAAATACATTCAAATATACATTAAGAATACATTTAGAGATATACCCACACATATCACTTGCTGCCTTAGAATTACGTATATGCATACATTTGCCTCTCCATTCTCTTACTCAACATTTACAGAGTGCCTAATTTTTACTTGGCATTTTTCTGGGTGCTTGAGATACATCTATTAACAAAATAGACAGAGGTTCCTTTACTTGTGGGTTTCCATTCCAGGAAGATTAAATATACTATAAAGTCTAAAGATGATAAACAAATGGTGTGATATTTCAGTACGTAATAAGTTCTGCTAAAAATGAAAGATGAGCCAGGTTAAAATTGATTAGTAATGTCAAGATTGAGGAGTGTTAGCTGAAATTTTAATAGGGTAGTCAGGGTAAGCATTACTGAGAAGGTGAACTGTAAATGAACTTTGAGGAGGAAAGTCTCATGTGGCTATATGGGGGAGCATCATCCTGGTGGAATTGTGGGAAGATCCTAAAGCAGGTGTGTCACATTCCAGAAAGAGTGAGGAAGCCAGCTGTGTCTGGATGAGGAGAGTAGTGAGAGAAGATTTTAGATAAGTACTGACAGGGTAATTCTGTTTTTGCCATTCTGGCTAATATTCTAAGTGAAAAGGGAGGATGGAAAATTATTTTGAGCAGAATAGTAGTGTGATCTGACACACATTTAGTATGTTCATTCTGGGTACTGTCCTCAGAATAAACTGGAAGGGGACGAAATCTACGTAATAGATTGAGCCAATAAGTATACTTAAAAATATTTAAACTTCTGCCTTTTCACAAGATGGAGCCGAAAGCAAAGAAGGAAGCTCCTGCCCCTCCTAAAGCCGAAGCCAAAGGGAAGGCTTTAAAGGCCAAGAAGGCAGTGTTGAAAGGTGTCCACAGCCACAAAAAAAGATCTGCATATCACCCACCTTCCGGCTGCCCGAGACACTGCGACTCCGGAGGCAGCCCAAATATCCTCGGAAGAGCGCCCCCAGGAGAAACAAACTGGACCGCTTTGCTACCATCAAGTTTCCGCTGACCACTGAGTCTGCCATGAAGAAGACAGAAGACAACACCACACTTGTGTTCATTGTGGATGTTAAAGCCAACAAGCACCAGATCAAACAGGCTGTGAAGAAGCTCTATGACACTGATGTGGCCAAGGTCAACACTCTGATTCGGCCTGATGGAGAGAAGAAGGCAAATGTTCGACTGGCTCCTGATTACGATGCTTTGGATGTTGCCAACAAAATTAGGATCATCTAAACGGAGTCCTGCTGGCTAATTCTAAATATATGTGTTTTTTTCACCAAAAAAAAAAAAAAAAAAAAAAAACTTCTGTTCCTCATGTTCGCAAATTTCAACCAATAGCCCATTATTTGTTCCTTTCTCTTTTCTTCTTTACCTGTCAAATCTTCATCACTGGGCACTCTGCCTCGTTTTAATATTATTTCTATTTCAGGACAGTTTGATAAAAATTTCATCATTAGGATTGAATTGTTCTTGCGCAGCATGTAAATTATAATTTAACAAAGGCTGCATTTAACCTGCTAACACAATTTATACACTATTGAATCCCGGCCCAGGAGAGAATAAAGAGATGGTGACATTTGTTTCTGATGATGTTAAACATAACTTGTATTTTTCAATATTATTTTCTGTATTGCTTGAATGTCGGTAATGTTTGTGAGACTCAGCTGAGTTTAAAATGTGTTTCTACCATTTACTATAATCCCAAGTGCCGAAACCAGCTCAGCCGTGAAGACCCTACAGGCGATGCTGAAGGAATTAAGAAATAGACATAGGAAGCAAAAGGTGGGTTCGGAGTGGAGCACCAGGGGTCTCACAGCATTTCCAGCTGAGAGCCCAGAGTCGACTCTGATCCACGTATTTATTCTTTACTTCCAGTGACAAGTTTTACAAGTGGATGCTCTGTGTTCTTTCACTAGTTAAAGGTAAACTAACCAGGCAGCTAGTGGATGTTTACTATAGGTTAAAGATGCACTAGAAAGCACTCTTTAGAGAGAACAAAGGAAAGAGTCACATTTCTGTGTTCAAAGAATGAATTCATCTGACGTGAGACATATTCATAATGGTTACTGTTTTATAACACTTTGAGCCATTTTCTGCTTTGAGCTGTTTTCTGCCTTGAGCTGTTTTCTGCTTTGAGAGGCAGTTTTCCACTTTGGGGGACTGACTAGGTTTTCCTTGCTGCCATTCTAGCAAATCAAACGATTTCTCACACAGGTAAGAATTTGCTCTCAGCACCCAGGTAAATAATCTTTCATTTGCTCATTTATTTAAACCAAAATATGATAAAAAATTATTCATCATTGAGGGGTGAAAATATTTAACATAGTTCATGGTACAACTTAATACTCATTATTTCAGGAAATGTAAAAGTGAAGAAAAGGGAACTAGGCCAAAGTAAAATGTTAAAAGGTACAGAGACTTTTAATAACAGCCAGATGTTCACACTTGCCCTATGTCCCTCTGAGACCTGTTTAAGTTTTACCTGGAATCTAAACCCCAGAGCTTTGTGGGAATCCAGAGAAATCTCCATGATTTCTTCAAGTGACCAGGGCTTCCTACTTCATGGTTCTTCCGTCTCCAAATACTCATGTTTTGCTTCCATGACTCATAGCACAAAACTTGAGTCTTCCACTAGTTTCAGCAACAACAGCCACAACAAATCCACTTAATGTAAATCATTTGCCAGTTTAGTACATTAACTAAAGACCTAGGGAATCATGGGAATTTGCACGTGGCTCAGCATGAACTTTATTACCAGGGAATTTGGTCTCTGATGGTGATGCAAGGTCAGAGACCCTAATCAATTTCTGAGTGTTTCTCCCACGGACCTTCTTTCCAAACTGTATTTTTTAACTTTTTAGTTTCAGGGTTATATGTGCAGGTTTGTTATACAGGTAAATTATGTGTCATGGAGGTTTGGAGTACAAATTATTTCGTCACCCCGATAACAAGCATAGCACTTGATGGTTTTTCATTCCTCACCTTCTTTCCACCCTCTACCCTCAAGTAGGCTCTGGTGTCTTTTGTTCTTTGTGTCCATGTGTACTCAATGTTTAGCTCATGCTTATATGTGAGAACATGTGGTATTTGGTTTTCTGTTCCTGCATTAGTTCACTTTGGAAAATGACCTTCAGCTCCAACCATGTTGCTGCAAAGCACATGATATCATTCTTTTTAATGGCTAAGTAGTATTCCATGGTGTAGATGTACCATATTTTCTTTATCCAGTGTATCATTGATGGGCATCTAGGTTGATTCCATGTCTTTGCTATTTTGAATACTGCTGCAATGAACATACTCATGCACATGTTTTTATGGTAGAGTGATTTATATTCCTTTGGCTATTATATACCCAGTAATGGGATTGCTGGGTTGAATGGTAGTTTGGTTCGAATGAGTTACATATCACTTAAGGATGAGTGAAACACTGGATACTCACCAAATTTTGCATATCTTTTTATCTTTTCGTCTGTTAATTGAATTTTGGTCAAGTGGAAGTGTCTTTCACCCCCTTCCCTTTACCTTTCAATTTGTTCTGCTGAGGAATTGCTGATAAATCAGTTCTGACCAAGATCACCATTATGCACATGGATTTAAACGTAACAATTTATGTAGTCTAGCAGCACCATGTAAAAGCTCATTTTAATTTCTAGGTTTCTTGATAATTATTTAAATGAAGATGAATATCATTTAAATTCTCATCAACTTAAAACATGTTTCATACAAAAAAAAGAATCTATATTCATTTACAATACATAAAAAGGATGGATTTCTGTTAATGATTTTATTTCCTATTTTATTTCCTGTGTGGGAGAACTCTTAATCTAAGGACAGTAGCTTTTCCTTCTGCAAACATATTTTTTTGTATCATTACAATTGGCACTACTTACGCCTGTCTTATGTATGAAATCCAATCACCTCCTTCTTCAATACTGAACCTGGAACAAAACAAAGACATGAATTCTTTATTTGCTGGAACTCATGAGAAATAACTGAGCAAAGCCTCAAAAACAGACTATAAACTGTGTTAGCCTTGTTTCTAAAACCGGTGCAATGTGGAAGGAGTAGAGAAGTGAAATAAGCAGTTGCTCTCCTTGTATCTTTCTCAAAACCTCACCTCAGGGCCCTGATGATAGGAAGAAAAGGACACTATGGTACTTCAGTGCCTAACAACACAGTCCTGGAATTCTACGCTGTTGATACCATAGCAAACATTGTAAATCATTTTGTGAGGGATTGGATTTTTCCCTTTATACTGTAGAATAAACATTGATAAATCAATTTAGCCATTTAGAAATTATAAAGGGGGGAGTATAACTGACATTTCATTGAACATACCTTTCATACATTATAAAATTGGTCTATTAATGCTGAAATAAATGTTCATTTGGCTATTCTTTATCACCATAACTGTAGTGAAATAGGTACTCTTTACCCAATAGATTATGATACACATAATATATTGAGTAATCATAAATAAAATATATAGAAAAGATTTCCTCAGTTTACATTTTATGCCATACATATGAACATATGAAATTAAAAATTCAAAATGGGGGAAAATAGAATGATGAATTGTGATACATTTCTGGTTATATTGTAATTATTTTGAGGAACTTCACAGTACTGGTGTGCACCTTCTAACTTCTAGGGCATCTTCAAATTTTTGTCCTGCCCATTTCCAAAATATATGTGTATTTCCATGCTTATCCAATCTATATTGTCAACTAATAACAACTGTTATGGGCTGAATTATATGCCTCCAAATTTCATACATTAAATACCTAACTTCCAGTACCTGAGAATGAAACAAATTTGGAGATAAGGTATTTGATTTTTTAAAAGAAGTGACTGAGGTAAGACAAGGTCTTTAGGATGCACCCTAATCCAACATGACTGATATCCCTATAAGAAGAAATAATTTAGACACAGACTTGAGTGTGTACAGAAAGAAGGCCATATAAAGACAAAGTTAGAAGACAGCTGTCTCCAAGCCAAGAATAAAGGCCTCAGAAGAAACCAATCTGATCTATTAAAACACATTCTTGATTCAAGATGGCCGAATAGGAACAGCTCTGGAGTGCAGTTCCCAGTGGGAACAATGCAGAGGGTGAGTGATCACCACATTTCCAAATGAGTTTTTACTGCTTACAGACCAGGAGGTTCCCAGGCTGAAAAGTGCCACGAGTTTCCAGTGAGGCTCTTTCAGCCAGTGCCATGGTTCTCTGCACAAAAACTCACACAATTCTGGGTGGCCATTTCAACTGGCACCTGGAATGTGCCTGGGAGACAGAGCCACACATTCAACTGAAAAAAAGCGGGGCTGAAACAGGGAACCAGGTGATCTGTCTCAGAGGGTCCACCCCCACAAAGATCAGCAATCTGAAACACTCTGAGAGTTTTGCAGGAAGTGCAGCCGGACCCAAGATGGTCCAGCTTAGTTGGGGAAAGGGTGTCAGCCCTTACTGAGGCAGTCCACCACTACTGAGGCAATCTGCCGTGACTGAGGCAGTCCGCCGTTACTGAGGCAGTCCACCATTACCGAGGCAGTCTGACATTACCAAGGCAATCCACCTTTACTGAGGCAGTCCACCATTACCAAGGCAGTCTGCCATTACTGAGGGAGACCACCATTACCGAGGCAGTTCTAACTATACCCCTGTTAAAAAAAAACCACAAGGAAGTTCACACAGCAGCTGGGCAGAGCCCATGGCAGCTCAGCAACACCTCTGCTGGCAGACTGTGACTAAACTACCTCCTTGCTGGGCAGGGCATCTCTGAAAAAAGGCAGCAGCACATCAGGAACTTATAAATAAAGCCCCACCTTCCCACTACAGAGCACCTGGTAAAAAAGGTGGTTATGAGTTCTGCTGAAGCAGGCTTAAATATACCTGCCCAGCAGCTCTGAATGGAACAATGGAGCTCACAGCTCACTTGAGCTCCTATAAGGGACAGACTCTCTCCTCAAGCAGCTCCCTGACCCCCGTATAACCAAAAAGACACCTCATTAAGGAGAGCTCAGGCTGACATGAGGTGGGTACCCTTCTGGGATGAAGATAACAGAAAAAACTGGTAGCAACCTTTACTATTTTGCAGTTGTCACGGGTGATCCCCAGGCAAGCAGGGTCTGGAGTGAACCTTCAGCAGTCCTACAGCAGAGGGTCCTGACTGTTAGAAGTAAAACTAAAAAACAGAAAGAAATAACTTCAACATCAACAAAAAGGACCTCCACTCAGAAACCCCATCTGAAAGTCACCAACTACAAAGACCACAGGTAGATAAATCCACAAAGATGGGAAGAAACCAGTGCAAAAAAAGGAAAACACTGAAAATCAGAATGCCTCTCGTCCTCCAAGGGATCCCAACTCCTCACCAGCAAGGGAACAAAGTTGAATGGAGAATGAGTCTGATGAATTGACAGAAACAGGCTTCAGAAGGTGGGTAATAAGAAACTTCTCTAAGCTAAAAGAACATGTTCTAACCCAATGAAAAGAAACTAAGAGCCTTCAAAAAAGGTTAGACAAAATGCTAACGAGAATAAACAGCTTAGAGAAGGATATAAATGACTTGATGGAGCTGAAAAACACAACACGAGAACTTCGCAAAGCATACGCAAGTTTCAATAGCCAAATTGACCAAGCAGAAGAAAGGATATCAGAGATTGAAAATCAACTCAATGAAATGAAATGAGAAGGCAAGAGTAGAGAAAAAAAGTGATAAGACATGGACAAAGCCTCCAAGAAATATGGGATTATGTGAAAAGACCTAATCTACATTTGGTAGGTGTACTGGAATGTGATGAAGAGAATGAATCCAAGCTGAAAAACACTCTTCAGGACATTATCCAGGAGAACTTCCCAAAGCTAGCAAGGCAGACCAACATTCAAGTCTAGGAAATACAGAGAACACCACAAAGATATTCCTCAAGAAGAGCAACCCAGGGCACAAAATTGTCAGATTCACCAGGGTTGAAATGAAGGAAAAAATCCTAAGGGAAGCCAGAAAGAAAGGTAGGGTTACCCACAAAGGGAAGTCTATCAGACTCACAGTAGATCTCTTGGCAGAAACCCTATAATCCAGAAGACAGTGGGGGCCAGTATTCAGCATCCTTAAAGAAAAGAACTTTCTACCTAGAATTTGATATCCAGCAAAGTAAGCTTCATAAGCAAAAGAGGAATAAAATCCTTTACAAGCAATTGCTGAGAGATTTTGTCACACCAAGCCTGCCTTACAAGAGTGTCTGAAAGAAGCACCAAACATAGAAAGAAATAACCAGTACAAGCCACTCCAAAAATGTACCAAATGGTAAAGATCATCGACAAAATGAAGAAACTGCATCCACTAATGGGCAAAACAATCAGCTAGCATCAAAACGGCAGGATAAAATTCACACATAACAATATTAATCTTAAATGTAAATGGGTTAAATGACTTAATCAAATGATACAGACTGGCAAATTGGATAAAAAAGTCAAAACCCATCTGTGTGCTGTATTCAGGAAACCCATCCCATGTGCAAGAACACACATAGGCTCAAAATAAAGGGATAGTGGAAGATTTACCAAGCAAATGGAGAGAAAAAAAAAAAAGCAGGAGTTGCAATCCTAGTCTCTGATAAAATAGACTAAACCAACAAAGATCAAAAGAGACAAAGAAGGGTATTACATAATGGCAAAAGGATCAATGCAACAAGAAGAACTAACTGTCCTAAAATATATATGCACCCAATACAGGAGCACCCAGATATATCAAGCAAGTTCTTAATGACCTACAAAGAGACTTAGACTGCCACACAATAATAGTGGGAAAACTTAACACTCCACTGTTGATATTAGACAGATCAATGAGACAGAAAATTAACAAGGATATTAAGGACTTGAAATCAGATCTGGACCAAGTGGACCTAATAGACATCTACAGAACTCTCCACCCCAAATCTACAGAATATACATTGTTCATAGTATCACATCGCACCTACTCTAAATTGACCATGTAATTGGAAGTAAATCACTCCTCAGCAAATGCAAAAGAATGGAAATCATAGCAAACAGTCTCTCGGACCACAGTGCAATCAGATTAGAACTTGGGATTAAGAAACTAACTCAGAACCACGCAACTTCATCGAAATTGAATAACTGACTCTTTAATGTTGACTGGATAAACAATGAAATGAAGGCAGAAATTAAGATGTTCTTTGAAACCAATGAGAACAGATACATGATGTGCCAGAATCTCTGGAACACATTTAAAGCAGTGTCTAGAGGAAAAATTATAACAATAAATGCCTTCATGAGAAGCAAGGAAAAAATCTAAAATCAACATGTTGTCATCAAAATTGAAAGAGCTAGAGGAGCATGATCAAAAAAACTCAAAAGCTAGCAGAAGACAAGAAATAACTAAGATCAGAGCAGAACTGAAGGAGATAGAGACACAAAAAATGCTTCAAAGCATCAATAAATCCAGGATCTGGTTTTTTGAAAAGATCAACAAAATAGACAGACCACTAGCCAGTTTAATAAAAAAGAAAAGAGAGAAGAATGAAATAGATGCAATAAAAAAATCATAAAGGGGATATCACCACCGATTCCACAGAAATAGGAACTACCATCAGAGATTATTACAAACAACTCTATGCATATAAACCAGTAAACCTGGTAGAAATGGATAAATTCCTGGACACTTGCATCATCCCGAGCCTAAACCAGGAAGAAGTTGAAACCATGAATAGATTAATAACAAGGTCTGAAGTCAAGGCAGCAATTAATAGCCTACCAACCAAAAAAAGCCCAGGTCCAGATGGGTTCACAGCCAAATTCTACAAGATGTACAAAGAAGAGCTGGTACCATTCCTTCTGAAACTATTCCAAACAATACAAAAAGAGGGAATTCTTCCCAAATCATTTTGTGAGACCAACATCATCCTGATACCAAAACCCAGCAGACACACAACAAAAAAAGAAAACTTCAGGCCAATATCCATGATGAACATAGATGCAAAAATCTTCAATAAAATACTGGCAAACCGATTGCAACAGCACATCAAAAAGCTTATGCACCATCATCAAGTAGGCTTCATCACTTCATGCAAGGCTGGTTCAACATACACAAGTCTATAAACGTAATTCACTACATAAACAGAACCAAAGACAAAAACCACATGATTTATCTCAATAGATGCAGAGAAGGCCTTCAACAAAATTCAACAGTCATTTATGCTAAAAACTCTCAATAAACTAGGTATTGACAGAACTTATCTCAAAATAATAAAAGCTATTTACAACAAACTCACATCTATATCATACTGAATGGGCAAAAACTGGAAGCATTCCCTTTGAAATCTGACACAAGACAAGGATGCCTTCTTTCATCACTCATATTCAATATAGCATTGGAAGTTCTAGCCAGAGCAATCAGGCAAGAAAAAGAAATAAAGAGTATTCAGTTAGGAAGGGAGGAAGTCAAATTGTCTCTATTTGCAAATGACATAATTGTATATTTAGAAGACCCCATCATTTCAGCCCCAAATCTCCTAAAACTGATAAGCAAGTTCAGCAAAGTCTCAGGATATGAAATCAATGTGCAAAAATCACAAGCATTCCTATACACCAATAACAGACTAAAAAATAGCTGAATCAAGAGTGAACTCCCATTCACAATTGCTACAAAGAGAATAAAGTATGTAAGAATACAACTAACAAAGTATGTAAAGGACCTCTTCAAGGAGAACTACCAACCACTCCTCAAGGAAATAAGAGAGGGCACAAACAGATGGAAAAACATTCCATGCTCATGGTTGGGAAGAATCAATATTGTGAAAATGGCCATACTGCCCAGAGTAATTTATAGATTCAATGCTATCCCCATTAAGTTACCTATGGCCCTCTTCACAGCACTGGAAAAAATCACTTTAAACTGCATATGGAACCAAAAGAGCCCACATAGCCAAGACAATCCTAAGCCAAAAGAACAAAGCTGGAGGCATCACACTACCTGACTTCAAACTATACTACAAGACTACAGTATTCAAAACACCATGGTACTGGTACCAAAACAGAGATATAGACCAATGGAACAGAATAGACCAATATTCTGGCCTCAGAGGCAACACCACACACCTACAACCATCTGATCTTTGACAAACCTGACAAAAACAAGCAATGGGGAAAGGATCCCCTGTTTAATAAATGGTGCTGGGAAAACTGGCTAGCCATGTGCAGAAAAAAGAAACTGGCCCCCTTCCTGACACCTTACACTAAAATTAACTCCAGATGGATTAGAGACATAAACATAAGACCTAACACCATAAAAACCCTAGAAGAAAACCTAGGCAAAACCATTCAGGACATAGGCATAGGCAAGGACTTCATGACTTAAACACCAAAAACATTGGCAACAAAAGCCAAAATGAACAAATGGGATCTAATTAAATTCCAGAGCTTCTGTACAGCAAAACAAATAATCATTAGAGTGAACCAGCCACCAATAGAATGGGAAAAAATTTTTGCAATCTACCCATCTGACAATGAGCTAATATCCAGAATCTGCAAAGAAATAAAACAGATTTACAAGAAAAAAACAAACGCACCCACCCAATCAAAAGTGGGCAAAGGACATGAAAGACACTTTTCAAAAGAAGACATATATGAGGCCAACAAACATATGAAAAAATTGTCATCATCACTGGTCATTGGGGAAATGCAAATCAAAACCACATTGAGATACCACTTCATGCCAGTTAGAATGGTGATCATTAAAAAATCTGGAGACAGATGCTGGAGAGGGTGTGGAAAAATAGGAACACTTTTACACTGTTGGTGGGAGTGTAAATTAGTTCAACCATTGTGGAAGACAGCGTGGTGATTCCTCAAGGACCTAGGAATAGAAATTCCATTTGACCCAGCAATCCCATTGCTGGGTATATACCCAAAGGATTATAAATTGTTCCATTATAAAGACACATGCACATGTGTGTTCATTGCAGCAGTGTTTACAATAGCAAAGACCTGGAACCAACCCAAATGCTCATCGATGACAGACTGGATAAGGAAAATGTAGCACATATACACCATGATACTATAAAGCCATAAAAAATGATGAGTTCGTGTCCTTTGTAGAGACATGGATGAATCTGGAAACCAACATTCTCTGCAAATTGACACAAGAAAGGAAAATCAAAGACTGCATGTTCTCACTCATAGGTGGGTGTTGAACAATGAGAACACATGGACACAGGGAGGGGCACATCACACACTGGAGTCAGTTGGGGGGACTAGGGGAGGGACGCGGAGCGTTGGGAGGTTGGAGAAGGATAACATGGGGAGAAATGCCAGATGTAGGTGATGGGGGGGTTGGAGGCAGCAACCACATTGCCATGTATGTACCTATGCACAATCCTGCATGATCTGCACATGTACCCCAGTGCCTAAAGTACAATAAAAAATACATAAAAAATACAAATGAAAAAGAAGGAAACCAGCCCTACTAACACCTCGATCCTGGACTTGATGGTCTCCAGAGCTGTCTTTAAGCCACACATTCGGTGGCATTTATCACAGCAGCTCTAGCAAATCCATACACCAATGTTAGCTCCTGTCTCATTTTTTGATGGGCCTATATATAATATATAATGCCACATTAAGCTATTAATATTTTCTTTCAAGAAAATATAATATTATATCTTATAGTCAGAAAGTTTAATCTGTCATACTTTTTAAAATATTTTCCAAGGTAAATGTATAATATTGGGTATATTATCACTCTCAAATCGTTGTACATTTTTATTCCAAATTGGATGAAAATACAATAATCACAAGAAAGTTTTCTCAAATTTAGAAACTTCTCCTACTAATATTATTATATTATATACAACATGTAATGTCTGGCACAGAGTGCCACAGAACCAGTATCTATTACAAAGTAGGCAGTCAATAAATGGTAGCTAGTGGTCACCTTTAGCTCACCAAAGCATATTGAGAACTCAATATAATATGATATTTTCTTGAAAGCAAATATTAACAGCTTAATATGACTTTATATGACTTTCTTCACCCTGAAGTTGGAGAACAAAATAGATTCTAAGTGCACAATAAATTTTTCAAGCTACAGAATATCAAGAAGTCCTTGAATTTTAAACAAAAGTAAACTGGCAAACATGTTCTCTTTTTAACATACTCTCGTCCATGTACGGCCACTGATGGGTGTGGAAAGCGTAGGCTTCGGTACACTCTGTAATGTTCTCCCATCAATGAAAGACCAAAGGAACAACAACAGCAACAGGCAAGGCCCCAGGTGGAAAGAGGAAAGAATCGAGCTACTTAGACTTGTATCTAGTTTAGGATAAAGGGAACACTTGTGATTCACATGTGGTATATACCAATTCAACATAATACTTAAATATTGGTATGTGATGCCAAAGCCTCACTAAAATCCTTAACTTTGAGTATTCTCTTCAGCATCTATTTTTTGAGGGCCTTTTGGAAGGGTGGTGTGGAGGAATCTATGGAGGAAGCCAATTGTAGACTCAGAATCTTTACCACACTTTACTCATTTAAGAGTAAATACATGCTATTAAGGCTTACCAACTGCTGAATGCAGCTCCATTGGCCCACATCCATGTTTTGTTTGCATTGTGCTTGCCCAGTTCAAACCAATAGGAAGGGGGCCCAGATAATGCACCAAAGGTTCCTTTTACAAAATACAGAGTGCTGTCACAGGTTAATTCTCACTACCTCCAATGCTATTGTCCTTGTTTAAGTTCTTATTATCTTGCCGCAGTTACTGCAAAGACCATGATTCCCTGCTTTTACATTTGCCGCTCAGTATGAGATGTGCCAGTCTCATCACAGCGGAGATAATGATTCTTTTACAATTTAAGTCAGATCCTATCACATTTTTCCTTATAATTTGGCAGTATCTCTCTATTTTGCTTGGAGCAAAAACTAAACTTTTTACAATAGCCTGCAAGACTATTGTAGATAGTCGGTAGTTCCACATTCTTCACTCACTCCCTCATTTTAGATACATTGACTGGCTGCTTCTTTTCTGTTCCTTGAATATTCCAGACACTCACTGGCCTTAAGACACATGCTCCAGCCATTTTCCTTTCCTGGAAAGTTCACTGCTTCATATCCTTGGTAAAAATGTCACCATCTTATTGGGATATAACTTTACCTGCAGTAAACCCACTTGGAGAACTCATTATATCCCTTAATTTGAATATTTTTGCATAAAACTTACTAACTTCTAACACAATGTATAACTTACATATTTCTTAAGATAATTTTTCGTTACTTATTTCTTTCCCTAGGATGCAAACTCCACAGGGACAAAGATCCTTGACTCTTTGGTTTCCTAATGTCTCACACTCTAGAAGTGTGCCTAGCTATTAAATGAGATTAATATTGCAAAGGAGAAATCTAACCATTTCATTCTGAGGGTTGATCCTGGCCAGAGATCCGTAATAACTTTTGCAGTTTTCTTGGTCATTGATCCCAGTTGTTTCATGTTCGGATTGAAAGAAGCAATTGTTATTGATTTGGTTCCAGCCTTGTGGGTATACAGTTAAATTCTCTAGGCATGTCTTGTTTCTGAGGTGCCTTGGATTTCCAGCTGAAATTAACAAGTGACAGAGAAAAAGAATAAAGAAAGTATCTGAGGAGGAAAGAGTTTGAGCTTCACAGTAAAATATTATATAATTCAGACTAATGTGTTTTGTTTACATATTCAATTGGAATGACTTAACTTTAAATATCAACTCAAAAAACCTGAATATTTAGAACAAAACATGAAAGGATAAGCACTGGAGAATGAGATCTATGAAAAATTTTAAAACTTAATAACAAACTTCCAGAAATTCAGTATCTTCCAGCCATTTTCCCTCCTACCTTTTTATACTACTTGAATTTTCTTTATTCATCCATTTCCTTTCCTAGAATTTAGTATGCTCTCTAAGACAATTTGCAGTGTGAATAAACAAATTTTTCTATATTCATAACTTGAGTGAGCTGGTTTCTATTTGACTTAACTGAGACTAAATTGTGTTTCAAAGACAGCATTTCTGCAGAAGGTGGAGCAGTTTCCTTGCCCTTTGTGAAACAAGAACCACTGAAAGAGGGAAAAGAATGCTAAAATTTCTCTGGCTTTTTACTCTCCACTGTTTACTCCTTAACTTACTGCGCTATTTAAAGGAAGTTACTTGTTTTTGTTTTTTTTTTTCCCATTTATCTATTTTATTGCATTTTAGGTTTTGGGGTACATGTGAAGAACATGCAAAATTGTTGCATAGGAACACACGTGGCAGTGTGATTTGCTGCATTCCTCTCCATCACCTACATCTGGCATTTCTCCCCTTACTATCTCTCCCCAGCTCCCCACCCCCCACAGTCCCTCCCCTATTTCCCCCCAACTGACCCCAGTGTGTAGTGCTCCCCTCCCTGTGTCCATGTGTTCTCATTGTTCAACACCCGCCTATGAGTGAGAACATGCAGTGTTTGATCTTCTGCTCTTCTGGCAGTTTGCTGAGAATGATGGTTTCCAGGTTCATCCATGTCCCTACAAAAGACCCAAACTCATCGTTTTTGATGGCTGCATAATATTCCATGGTGTATATGTGCCACATTTTCCCTATCCAATCTATCGTCGATGGGCATTTGGGTTGGTTCCAGGTCTTTGCTATTGTAAACAGTGCTGCAGTGAACATTCATGTGCACGTGTCCTTATAGTAGAACGATTTATAATCCTTTGGATATATACCCAGTAATGGGATTGCTGGGTCAAATGGAATTTCTATTTCTAGGTCCTTGAGGAATCGCCACACTGCCTTCCACAATGGTTGAACTAATTTACACTCCCACCAACAGTGTAAAAGTGTTTCTATTTCTCCACATCCTCTCCAGCATCTGTTGTCTCCAGATTTTTTAATGATCGCCATTCTAACTGGCGTGAGATGGTATCTCAATGTAGTTTTGATTTGCATTTCTCTGATGACCAGTGATGATGAGCATTTTTTCATATATTTGTTGGCCTCACGTATGTCTTCTTTTGTAAAGTGTCTGTTCATATCCTTTGCCTACTTTTGAATGGGCTTGTTAGTTTTTTTCTTGTAAATCTGTTTTAGTTCTTTGTAAATTCTGGATATCAGCCCTTTGTCAGATGGGTAAACTGCAAAAATTTTTTCCCATTCTGTTGGTTGCCGATTCACTCTAATGATTGTTTCTTTTGCTGTGCAGAAGCTGTGGAGTTTGATTCGGTCCCATTTGTCTATTTTGGCTTTTGTTGCCAATGCTTTTGGTGTTTTGGTCATGAAGTCCTTGCCTACACCTACGTCCTGAATGGTTTTGCCTAGATTTTCTTCTAGGGTTTTTATGGTGTTAGGTCTTATGTTTAAGTCTTTAATCCATCTGGAGTTAATTTTAGTGTAAGGTGTCAGGAAGGAGTCCAGTTTCTGCTTTCTGCACATGGCTAGCCAGCTTTCCCAACACCATTTATTGAACAGGGAATTCTTTCCCCATTGCTTGTTTTTGTCTGGTTTGTCAAAGATCAGGTGGTTGTAGATATGTTGTGTTGCCTCCGAGACCTCTGTTCTGTTCCATTGGTCTATATCTCTTTTTTGGTACCAGTACCATGCTGTTTTGATTATTGTAGTCTTGTAGTATAGTTTGAAGTCTGGTAGTGTGATGTCCCCCGCTTTGTTCTTTTTGCTTAGAATTGGCTTGGCTATGTGGGCTCTCTTTTGGTTCCATATGAAGTTTAAGGTGGTTTTTTCCAGTTCTGCGAAGAAGGTCATTGGTAGCTTGATGGGGATAGCATTGAATCTGTAAATTACTTTGGGCAGTATGGCCATTTTCACGATATTGATTCTTCCTAACCATGAACATGGAATGTTTCTCCATCTGTTTGTGTCCTCTCTTATTTCGTTGAGCAGTGGCTTGTAGTTCTCCTTGAAGAGGTCCTTTACGTTCCTTGTTAGTTGTACAAACTTCCATTCACAATTGCCACAAAGAGAATAAAATACCTAGGAAGTTACTTGTTAAGGTATAACCCTGAAAGAAACAAGCTCTAAGAGCACCTCCTACCCACAGCTAAAGTAAATGATGTTCTTATTGAAACCTGTGAATGGGAAAATCCTCAAAGAGAAGGATCAACTAGCAATGCGGTTCTATATAGATGAGACCTGGTATAAGAGTGGAGAGAAAAAATCAAGTTATCAAAATTATTTGGAAGTGTTATGTTCAAAATTATTTTAAAATGTCAAACTCAAATCAGTAACCAATGTTAAAATCAAGTGCTTGGTTCAAAACTTGGGTCATCATAAAGCCAGTTTTCTCATTTATTCACTAATTAGTTCATTCTTTCATTCATGCATTCAACAACTACTGGTTGAGCACCTACCACATGGTAGACATTTTCGTGGAGCGGGGGAGAAGGTATAAATTACTCATGAATGGCAGCCAAAGAATTAACGCACTTAGTGAAATGGAATACAATTGCCAGTTCCCCTCCCCACTTCCTTGTAACTCCATCGTAACTACACCTGGAGTGATTCTCTGACATGTATGTTCTTTCTAAGGTGATCTTTGATAGATGCCTACTTGACTCTACGGTTCAGCACAAATATTTCTCCCTTCATTAAAGCCTTACTTGACTACAAGAAGCTAACATAATCTCCTCTTCTGCTTTGAATTGAACATAGTTCTATCTAGCAATTATTTCTTTTGTGTTACAGTTGTTCACTTACATACTTCTTTATTCAGTTAAAGATAAATTACTTTCAGGCAGAAACACCATTTTTTCATTATCGTATCATCAGTGTCTAGCACTGTGCCTGAAACCTGATACATATTTACTGAAAGACTAATCATTCTAGAAGGTGAAGCAGGTGACTAACTTTGAAGAGCAATTAGGTGCTCTGTCTTGGAGAATATGTTTGCTTCCAAATTGTTCTATATTAAGGAAGAAAAGGCTATTTATTGGTATCCAACTGAATCAATAATACAATTAATAATTTTAGCAGAAAGTGTTCACTTACATTTTCTGGGAAATCCTAAAATCCACCAAAGGAAAAAAAAATGCCTCCACAAATCAAAAATGAGATGACCATTATTCTCCTTTTTATTATACCTAAGAAAAACATGTCATTGCTTATCTTCCAAAGAGAAACACATGTCGTTGTTTATCTTCCAGTGAGAAACAAGCACACAAACAAAAAAACCCAGCATGTTTATCTCTTTTCTCTATCTTCTGTGTTCACAATTCAGCAGTTAGTATATTAGAAAACTGAGAAGGGGAACTAAGATCTAACTTTTGAACCTCAGGGGGCTCAGAGATGCTTTGGCTCCACTTTCCTGCGCTATTTGGGAGAGCTATGTTACTCATTCTTCTGCCCTGCTTCCAGAACAGAAGACCGACAGTTTCCTCGTAGGGTCTTTTAATGAAATGCTGCCTTTTCCAAGGGAAAATCCCAAGTATTTTTAATGAAATACTGTCTTTCCCAATATGGTGGAGAAGGCTAGAATCTCTATTTATTATTATTATTATGAATCTTTGTTTTATTAATGAAAACTGTTTTTATTTAAGACCTATATTATGGTCACTATCCTTCATCCTGCTCTTCTCTCCCAATGCTAAGGGTGCAAGCTGGGATCAAGAAAAGATGATAGAATTATCACACAACCTCACCCGCCCGGCGTGTTGGTCTGCTGCTCCACAACCTCCATCCCATCCTTATTCTCCAACCCTTCTCCCTTCATCTCCCTCCCTCATGCAGAAGGCTCTTCCTTCTGTGTGAGACCTCAGAGGTTGGAATAATCTTGCGGGTGAACTGCAAATTGGCAATTCTATTTGGTGAATGCAAACCGCAGGATACTGAGGACCCGGTGTTTCTGAGGGTGCGGCAGCAAGACTGTGGGAGAAACAGCGCCACAAGCTGGCATCCTTGGCTCAGGCCTGCGGATGCGATTTTGGCCAGTTGGTCCCCATGGGCGTGTCATTTGCCTTCTCAGACCTTTGAGGGGCAGTAACGGCAGCCGGCATGCACCAACAGTACCTCTGCCCCGGCAGCGATGCCTCGGCAGCCCATGACTGGCTGGGGCTAACTGAGAATTCAACCTAATGGGCAGCTCGCTTCTCACCTGCTTGCCACGCAGAACAGAGAATGGGGGAGTCCCACACCCACCCTTTTCGGGCTTCTTTATATTGTCTCCCTAAAAATCTCAGATCAGACAAAGTTATATAACATAAATTGCCTGCGCTGGAAAGTATACACATTCCCTCACACCACAAGGCAGATCTGCCCTCATTTTCTGGTTTTTAATAACTTTTTTTCTGTTCTGTATGTTTAATCGCTGTGTTCTAAATTTACCTGTGGAGTGTTGCGTAAAATTTGGGAAAACAAAGCTATTGTTTTTGTGTTTTCGTAGGAACCAGTGAAAGCTTCTTTCATACACAGTTTTTATTTTGCACAGCAGTGTATGAAGATAAAAATTACTGCAGAAGCTGAAATCACACCAAGCTGTTTTAATAATTAATAGGGAATTATGATTTTTCCTTTATCCTCTTTTCCTAATTGAAAATTCTCTTCCTTTCACTCATAAACGTGTAGGAAAATGTGAAAAACAATAGAATTAATATTTTTAAAGTATGTTGTTATTAAAACATTAAAAACATTGAGTTTCAAGTGTTTTGCTTAAAAAAAAAATAGTATGAATTGAGCACATACTCTGGTATCACAGTATGGAGCCAGCATCTTTTTGATGCCTTCTCAAGCTCTTTTTATTCCTAAATTTGGATAGACTTCCAATATTCTATCCTTTGCACTTGAAATGTTATGAAACACTTTGAGGGTTCATTTGATATTAAGACTTTTGCTCGAATAACTTCCTCTGGGACCTCTTCATTCTTTTCATTACAACCACTTGACTTATTTTTGTCAATGAATTTGCCTTCACTAAATTCCTCTGGTTGCATTATCTAGAGACTCTTTAAAAGGTGGCGTATTAATAACCCTATCAACAGCTATGCTTCTCGAACTTCATGTATCTTCTAATTGATTTTCCCTTCCAGTATCAACACTTTTTGCTGCACTTTGTGTTACTGACCAATTTCCTGTTTCAATTATCTTCCTTTTCCTGTCTTCATGTTTCAAATTTCCTTTGACATTTGTCACACAGTGACAAACCCATGTGACATTTACAAAATAATGGATAACTGATAACATATGTATAGAATAAGGTATATACACATAGAAAATATATGCTTATACATGCACATGTGTTTCTATATGTATATATGTATTAATATATACATACATGTATATATTGAGACTGTTTCAAATAACAGATGCATGGTGACCAATGAATCATTGACAGACTTGGAAAGAAGTGACATGATTGGTCATTAGTCATAATAAAAACCTGTTATGTATACAGTGATTCGTGAACTGAAAAACTAGCATAGAAGTTTCTACTTTATATAATTACTTACAGTAAATATAGTACAAATATAGGTAAGTATGCTTAAAGAATTAAACTGCGCTTTTGGGGGGTTATTTAATTAAACTGTGGAAAGTGAAGTTTATGCATATTAGAACCATGCAAAGTAAAGTGTATACACACACCCTACTCCCCATAGACATTCTCTTTAAAATATACATATACAGCCAGGTGCAGTGACTCACTCCTGTAATCCCAGCACTTTGGGAGGCCGAGGTGGATGGATCACCTGAGGTCAGGAGTTCAAGGCCAGCCTAGCCAACATGGTCAAAACCTGTCTCTACTAAAAATACAAAAATTAGCCAGGCATAGTGGTGGGTGCCTGTAATCCCAGTTACTCAGGAAGCTGGGGCAAGAGTATCACTTGAACCTGGGAGGCCGAAGTTGCAGTGAGCTGAGATCATACCATTGTACTCCAGCCTGGGTGACAGAGCAAGATTCTGTCTCAGAAAATAAAAAGTGTGTGTATACATATACAAACAAATACAATAAATGAATAAAATGCATATACAAATACATATGCATGTATAAGCATGTATTCTATGTGTATATACCTTATTCTATACATATGTTATTTATACTTATTTTATGTATTACTGTGACTTCAGTAATCAATTAGCACCAATTTCAAAGCTATAAATGGTAGAAATGTGTTCTCTCATGGTTCTGGAGGCTAGAAGTCTGGAATAAAGAGGCTCTGAGGCAGGACCTGCTCCACACCTGTCTTCCAGCTTCTGGTGGCTGCTGGCAATTCTTATTGATCCTTACCATGAAGCCGCACCATGCCAGTCTCTGCTTCCATCTTCTTAATGAGTGGAAAATAGTTTCTAGGATTCAACCAGAAGATTTCTCTCATTTTTCATTTACCTTGCCAGAGCACATATTCCTTCTTAAGATGATGACTTTCAAGAGGAATAGAAACACTACACAATGATTGGCTTAGATTAAATTCAACCAAATCATTACAGATAAGATCAAATGGTCCCTCATAAAAGCAAGTATCCATATATATATGGGGGCCAGGAGGGTTGCTTCCTCTTTATAACACTCTCAATACTTCACTTTCTACACCAGATGTGTGGGGAGAGGGTTTCTCCTCAAATCAATAAATTATCTAGGGCAGGGGGTCCCAACCCCTGGGCCCTGGGCTGGTACGGGTCCATGGTCTGTTAGGAACCAGGTTGCACAGCAGGAGGTGAGCGGCAGGCAAGAGAGAAAAGCCTCTTCTGTATTTACAGCCACTTCCCATCACTTGCATTACTGCTGGAGCCCCACCTCCTGTCAGATCAGCCACTGCATTACATGATTTTAGGAGCACAAACCCTACTGTGAACTGCGCATGTGAGAGATCTAGGTTGCGTGCTCCATATGAGAATCTAATGCCTGATGATCTGTCACTATCTCCCATCACCCTCAGATGGGACCATCCAGTTTCAGGAAAACAAGCTCAGGATTCCCACTGATTCTACATTATGGTGAGTTATAGAATTATTTTATTATGTATTACAGTGTAATAACAATAGAAATAAAGTGCACAATAAATGCAATTCTCTTGAATTATCTGGAAACTGTCTTCCCCCACCCCAGGGTCTGTGGAAAAATTGTCTTCCCTGAAACTGGTCCCTGGTGCTGAAAAAGTCTGGGGACTGCTGCTCTAGGGGACACCAACTGTGTGTCCTATAATTCAGTTCAATGCTGACAGTATCAACCTGGAGTTAGCATCAAATTCCACAGATTAAGGGCTCATTCCATCAAGGCTGCCCTCCACTTCAGATGCCAGTGTCAAGTCTGGGCCTCTGGAACCGCTGACCAACCCGCTACAAATTGAGGGTTCCTTCAACACCTCATCACATTTTATTAATTTTATAGAGGGGCTCAGAGAACGTGCAGAAACACTCAATGTTTACCAGTTTATAATATTAATAAATGGTCTGCATAAACATTCAGATAAAAATATAGTTGGGGGAGGTCTGACAGGGTCTGGAGTGCAGGAGCTCCTGTCCCTATAAAGTTGGGGTGCATCACCCTTGCAGCACATAGATGTGTTTGTCCACCTGGGAGTTGTTGGAACCCCATACTTTTGGAATTTTGAAGGGGGTTTCATTATGTAGGCATGATTGATTACTAACTTTTTCCAGCCCCTTTCCCATCTATGGAGAATGTGGGGTGGGACTGAAATGTCTAAGCTTCTAACCATGTCTTGGTCTTTCTGGCAATCAGCCTCCATTTAAGAACCTACCAAGAGTCACCTCATTAGAACCAGAGATATTCCTATTGCCCAGAACATTCCAAGGGATTTAGGAACTCTGTGCTAGATTCAGCCAATTACAAAGGTGTTAGGCACTCTGTGTTAGGAACCCAGGTGAAAAACCAAATATTGAAAGATACCCCTAGCACCCCTACTGTTCAGGAAATTACATTTTTAGAAGTTCTGCACAGGAACTAGGGATAGATATAGATAATTTTATATACACCCACTCTCCACTGCCAAAATTAGGACTCTACCTGAAATACAAAATAAGAGAATGGATTTGGACATGTAACCAATCACTGTCTTATTGCCAAAATATGTTTAAGGGAGAGAGAGAGAGAGAGAGAGAGAGAGAGCGCAAGCGTGTGTGTGTCTGCATCTGTATGGAAGTTGTTTACTCATTGCAAGACAAAAAAAGAAGTCCCATTTAAAAAAAATGGGAAATACCAATACCGTTCATATATACTATAATGAAATCTTCTAAAGAAAAACTGATTCTGCTCAGTTTCAGCTGAGGTCTCAAAGGTCAAGAACAATTCAGAAGTTTTGAGTAGCTTTGTATCCTAAAGATACAGATGCTATATCACTTAGCAGGAGACAGTAAGAGAGTATAATAACAAGTTGACCTACTTTAATCCATGATTCTCCTTATGAATACAAAGAAATGGGAGTAAAAAAAAATAGGAAGGAGAAACGTATTTGGAATGAGTTGTCATTATGCTGTGCATAATCTCAAAGATCCACAGTAAAGGCAGGAAAGTGTTTCCTACTCAGCCCCAAACAAATGACAGGAGCTTCCAAGGGACCACTCTGTAGATACAAATGTACTCCATAGAGTTAGAATGGAGGAGCAGTGAGCCTTAGCAGACCCTAACTAGAGAAGTTTAAACAGTATTTACAGAGCAGCCTGAAGTTATTAGAGGTAAGAAAAGACTGCAAAGGAGTTTATCTACTTTCAGCAAGAACAGAGGAAAATCAAATGTGCATCCCACCTTGGGCAAGTGGTTTGGGTGATTATAAAATGTATCCAATGCAGACTTAATGCAATCTCTATCAAAATTCCAATGGTGTTTTTTTTTTGCAGAAATATAAAAATCCATAATAAAATTTATGTGAAATGTTAAGATATCTCAAATAACCAAAACAAAATCAGCTCAAAGTTAGAAGTGTCACACTTCCTGAACTGAAAGTTTATTGCACAGTTAGAGTAACCAAAACAGCATGCTTATGGAATAAAGACAGACATATAGACTTACGGAACAGAACA
Source organism: Sapajus apella (assembly GCF_009761245.1). Classification (NCBI taxonomy): domain Eukaryota; kingdom Metazoa; phylum Chordata; class Mammalia; order Primates; family Cebidae; genus Sapajus; species Sapajus apella. The sequence goes on along the minus strand of NW_022437026.1, from coordinate 1,109,475 downwards.
CAGAGCCCAGAAATAAACTCTCACATATATAGTGAAATAATTTTCAACAAGGGTGCCAAACTCATTCAATGGGGAAAGGACAGTCTTTTTAATAAATGGTGCTGGGGAAACTGGATATCCACATGCAAAATAATAAAGTTGGACCCTTACTTTACAATATAAACAGAAATTAACGCAAAATGGATAAAAGACCTAAATGTCAGCGCTAAAACTATAAACCTTTTCAGAAGAAAACTTTATGACATTAGATTTGGTGATGATTTCTTGGAAATGAAACCAAAAGCACAGGCAACAAAAGTAAACACAGGCAAATTGGAGTACATCAAAATTAAAAACTTCTGTGCATCAGAGAACGTAATCCACAGAGTGAAATGGCAACCTACAAAATGGGAGAAAATGTTTGCAAATCACATATCTTATAAGGAATTAAAACACAGAATATATCACGAATTCCTCTAAGGCAATAGAAAACAAACAAATGAAAGAAATAAAAATAACTTGATTTAAAAACTGGGCAAAGGACTTGAATAGATATTTCTTCATAAAACATAAACAAATGGCCAGCAAACTTATGAAAAGACATTTAATATCACTAATCATTTGGGAAATTCAAACCAAAACTATACTGAGAAACCACCTCACATCAATTAAGATTGCTCCTGTTTGCTGGGCGTGGTGGCTCATGCCTGTAATCCCAGCATGTTAGGAGGCCAAGGCAGGTGGATCACAAGGTCAGGAGTTCAAGGCTAGCCTGGCCAAGATGGTGAAACCCCGTCTCTACAAAAAATACAAAAATTAATTGGGCACGATGGTGGGCACCTGCATTCCCAGCTACTCGGGAGGCCAAGGGAGAGTATTGCTTGAAGCTGGGACGCAGAGGTTGTAGTGAGCTGAGACCCTGCCACTGCACTCCAGCCTGGGTGACAGAGCAAGACTCTGTCTCAAAACAAACAAAAAACAAACAAACAGAAAATAACAAATACTATGGGGATATGGATAAATTGCAACCCTAATGAAATTTTGATGGCAGTGTAAAATAATGCAGCCACTACAGAAAAGAATAGGGTGGTCCCACCCAAATTAAACATGAAATTGTAATGCAATCCAGCACTTCTGTTTCTGGATATATAGACAAAATAATTAAAGCAGGATCTCCAAGAGATTTGTACAGCCATATTCATAGCAGCATTATTCACAAGCCAGCAGGTTAAAGCAACCTTAGTGTCCATCGATGGGCAGACTAAAAAAAAATGTGTTATATACATAACAATGGAATATTATTCAGCTTTAAAAAGGAAAGACATTCTGACACAGGCTACAACATAAATAAACATTGAAGGCATTATGCTATGTGGAATAAACCTGTCACCAAAGGACAAGTACTGTATGATTTCACTTATATGAGACATATAGAGTAGTTAAAGTAGTTAAAATAGTTAAGAAACAGAAAGTAGAATGGTGGTTGCTGGGGGAGGGGGAAAGAGGAAATGGGAAGTCATTGTTTCAAAGGTAAAGTTTTAGTTTTGCAAGATAAAAACAGTTCTGGAGATTGATTGCACAACAATGTGAATGTACTTAACACTACTGAACGTTACACTTAAAAATGGTTAAGATGAAAAATTTTGTTATGTGTATTTTACCACAATTTTTAAAAAGTAGTATCCTAGAGGACTGCTGGACAATAAAATCCTAAGGGTGAGAACCTGTAGAATCCCAAAAGTTGAGGAGAAATCAGCTTAACAGAAGTATGTCTGACAGGAAGTGAGTTTCAGTCATGTGACATGATTTCTGAAAAACCCGCAAGAGCACTCGGTAAGAGGAAGAGCCATTAACAGCAGATGTCTGTGCTTCTTTTCCTCTCCCCCATGAAAAGTTTAAGGAACAGCAACCAATGAATAGAGGATTTTATGATGCTAGGGTACAAAGAGGCAGCAAAATAGCCTGCCTCTTCTCCTGCAGGCTTCCAAGAAGAGGTTTTAAATTGAAGTTTGGAGTTTCAATATTGTGCTAGATTGGACCTATTAATTTCTGACATGAGACTGCTCTTGTTACTTAAAGGGACCATAAAGCCATGGGATTCACTCCAGCCTACCCTGATGTGGGGATTGCTAAGTCTCAGAGTGAGCTTGAGGGGAAAATAAAGTGAATTCTGTGTGTACATACCAAAGTGTGTTTCTTTCCAACCACAAGGGTCACCTGTTTCTCTGCCCCCTGGTCTTTGTGATGCATTCTTCCCATTTTCCTGAGTATGTCTGAGGGCTGTGGATTACTGATTTTTCCTTGACATAAACCCAGTAATTTCATTTTCTGTTGGGTGGAAGGGAAGAAAGGCACAACCTTAAGAAATATTTTATTCATACAAATTACATGTTTTGTAAATATACAATGTTTTCTGGAATCTCATGATTGTGTTGGAGGGTTTTTTTCTATTTATTTCAATAACTGTTTTATAAGGAAAGATTCCCTCTCAGTCCTCAGAATGGACAGCTTCTTTTAAACCTTTAAACCATTGCATCTGCCTGTAATTATTCTCATTTTTCTAGCACTGAATTTTGAGATGAGTTACTTCAGAATGAGTATTTAATGTATTAGACAAAAGTGGATAAAAAAATCTGTATCATTGATTGTCACAGTTTTTGAGATTTAGAAACCAACTTGAATTGTAGTAACCAAAAATATGGACCATAATAGTCTGGCAAAGCCTGTGGTCCCTGGTGGATAATGATCTGAAGATGCTCTGAAGCCGAGTTGGTTGTCTGGCAACATTCCCTTGACTGGACTCACTTCCAGGTACTACTGCACAGAGCTTGTGGGGTGTTTGTTCCCCATCAAATTTCCAGTTGAAAAATTAAAAAAGGCAGAGATGGTGAAAACTAGACCTAGCGTTGTGGTGTATAAGTGCATATATTTCAGTTATTCTGCTGCTGTTGTTGTGGCAGTCTGAATTTAGAACTTGGTTCTATGAAGTTTCTTTTATTAACAAAGTTACTTTGCAGAATCCTTAGTAGATAGGTTCTTGCTTTAGTCCATACGCTTTCTGTGATTTGTGAAGGACAGAACCTAGAGTAGCAGGCAGCTAATCCATAAAAGAAACATAACGAATGTCCTGATGCCTCTCAGTCATCTGGGAAATATTAACTGGGCACCTAAATACTTGATGAATGCTGTGAAAAACATGGGATTGGGTGGTGAATATGTTGACGGACAATGTGTGTAGAAGGGTGGGGAGAGTGTACTTTAGGGTGGGTAGTGAGAGTAAACCTCCCTCCTCATTAAAAGAATGTTTACTGCATATACAAATTTGTCTTCATTTTTTTTTTTTTTTTTTAGCCAGTCCACTCCAATGGGCTTATGGATATGGTGGCCATGTTTAGCAAATTAAGACATAGGATTTCCAGTTAAATTTGAATTTCAGATCAACCACAAATATTGTAGAGACAACAAATACAAACATTGAATGAGCAATACTTACATTAACATAAGTCACTTTTATCTGAAATTCAAATTTAACTAGATATCTCCTAGTTTATCTGCCAACCCTCCTTAGATTACAAGAATCTGTCTTACCTCTATATAAGTACTCCAAACCTTGGTCTGGGGTTTTTCTCTGCTTAAACCTCAAGTCACACCTCTCTGTGAAGCTTTAGTGTAGGTATATGTGTCTGGATGTTACATGTTGTTTTTAGAGGGTAATAAATTGGCTTATAAATTAAAAAGTGTTCATAAATTAAGTAGATGAGTCAGCATTTTTCAAGTTTACATGACTTAAGTAAATCTTTAATAAATAAGATAGCTTTGAGGTAATTTGTAAAATAAAAATAGAAATGTCTTTGGAATAGTCAGCATATCTTTTTGCTTTGGTTTTACAATTGTCTCTGCTAGATATTTAAAAATGTCAGAGCTTAGCAAAAAGGTTATAAAACTATAAACCCAGCCAAGAACAAAATTATATTTGTTTATTATTTATCTTTGTTTATTAATTATCTGTGTAATTTTTTGATAAATAAGGTTAATTTAATGTTGTTAGTTTAGTTTAATAAAAACAGTTGAAACTTTTGCATTATTGCTGCAAGTATCCATGTATTTAACTTTATGTTTCTTACTTAGGTGAACATCTAATATGCATCTAAGTTGTAAAAATGGTTAACAAGGAAATAATGAATAGCTTTGATATCTCATTTCTCATAAGTAATATAGATAATTGCTAAAAAGTGAATGAAATACAAATGGCATAAATGCTTTAGGTAAACTTTTTGTGTAATTTAATATCTTGAAGTTATTTCAGATGCTCATGAGATGTCTGGGTCATTTCCAATTATGAAAGGGTTGTAATATAGAAAGTTAAATGATGTAAAAACCTTAATTCCTTTACAATAAAAAACCTAACAAAAATGGCATAGAAATTATTTGGATAAAATATAAAATCTCTTTCTTAATCATTTACCAAAAGGCAAAGAAAAACCTCCTGCAGTGAGTGCTTCTCCTATGGGAATCCTGTCTTGAAAACCTGAAAGTCAAACCTGATAAGCAACGTAGACATATCAAGAAAAACCAAGAGGACAGAATCAAGTTATACTGGAGGAAAACATTGCTTTTCTAGACTTTTAAAATAAATATTTTAGCATCAGATCACAACAGCAGTTAAGGTCAGAGGAAAAAAAATAGAAACTGACAAAGTTGAAGGAAAGAGTGATTATTTCAGGCTCCTTCAACAAAAGACAAGCTAAAAATAACAAAACACAACGAAGTTACACTTTGAAGGTCTAAATGTGAGAAGTTTTCAAAAGGTAACAGATTATAGAATTAAAATCAAAACTTCTTGTCCAATCAATATTTTAAGAAAATCTTGTTCAAACACAGGGAACTAATCTATATCTCTCTCCCCTAGTTACTGGTTTCTTTCTGTAGCAGGAGCAGCCATGGGAAACAGATCTCTGGGACACCGAATGTTGGAGGAAGGAGTTTATTCGGCCGGGAGCCAGGTGGCATATTTGCCTAATATCCAAGCTCGCCTAACAAAGGAAGGTTCCTTCTTTATATAAGCTTTAGATGTTACACGTGGAAGAATTTTAGGTTTATAGCTTAGCATATGAAAAGGGTCTCTGTTTACAGTCTTAGGAATTACATATGAAAAGGGTTTCAGTTTACCGTCTTAGGAATGAAAAGGGGAAGTTTACAGTCTTAGGAATGAAAAAAAGGAGGTTGATCTGAGATGCCTGGGTCTCCCTCTTCATTTCTAGCTTGTTTTGCAAACAACCCAAGTCCATAATTTGAATTAATCTCTAGATAACTTCTGAGTTAAACAAAATTATCCTTTTTATCAATAAGAAACACATCTTCTTTGGCACATTTTGTACATGGAATTATACAATTCACAAGAATTCTTATTCTTAACAACTCTAAATTTAAATGGAAACCTAGGAAGCAGGAAATCCTGAACTGTCTATCAGATATTAACATTTTACAAATGAGAAACATGAATGGTTTCAGGTCCAGAAAACTTAAGGAATTTTGGAAACTCAAGAAAAGAGGAATTCACCCAATTCATACAGGTATCTGCAAGCACAGATAAATTCTTAGTTGTGCTCAAGAGGCCTTTAAAAATCAAATCAGAGTTTCCTTATGATGAAAAGTTCCCGCAAAGCCAATTTAAAAGAGCCTTTATGAACAGTAATTCTTGCTGCACTTTATGCAAATAATCAGGCAAACTATAATAAGATCAAAACTGACTTTGCAAATAAATTGGTCCTACTTTGATTTGCCTTTCATGGAAATGGAGAACTGGAGAGAGAAAAATTATGTTTTGGAAGAAAACTATAGTACAACTGTTATTAGGTTAATCTTTGACCTATGGCAAGCTGGTTGCCCATGATATGGAGATATATCTGTGCTGTGTTGCACTCAGCTATTAAAGGTAAAGGTTACCAGTGAAATTTAGATATGGATTCAATATAAGAAGTTGGTTCCCTGGATGCATAAGGAAATAAAAATTAATTTTTTTTTTTTAATTTCAATCCATTGTTTTTTGTTATCTATATGAACCAAAATGTATCTGAGGCAGGTCTCAATTAATTTCAAAGTTTATGTTGACAAGGGTAAGGATATGTGCCTGTGAGACAGGACTGTGCCTTTCTCCAAAGATGATTTTGAGGGCTTCAATATTTAAAGGAGAAAGGGCAGATATTGAGGAAAGAGGAAGAAATTTTAAAAAGGTATAGGAAGATAAGAGACAAATGGTTGCATTCTTTTGAGACTTTGATCAGCCTTTCACTGACTACACAATTACATGTGAGAAGGAGTAAAGGAATAGCCACTTCTGCCTCAGTCTAGTTCAGTGAATCTGCATTTTTACACAAACAAAGGGGGAGAGGAAGCAATCAGAGATGCATTTGTTTCAGATGAGCAGAGGGATGACTTAGACTTCTGTGCTTTGTCCCATGCCTGTGAAGATAAGCTATCAATTTATATGCCAGGGTGAAAGTCAACGGAATAAAATGGGAATCAGGTTTGCCTGACATAGTTTCCAGCCTGACTTCTCCCTTAGGCTTAGTGATTTGGGGGTACCGAGATTTATTTTCCTTTCATATCTGTAACAACTGAAATTAAAGTAAAAGAATATTGGGTCAGGCCTTGAGGCTAAACCAAGCCTAGATGCAGGTCTATCTGAGCTCAGATCACTAGCCTCAAGGCTACTCACAAATGAGAAAATTATGCCGGGAAACCAGAAAGTACTGCTGAGACATTTGGTTCCCTGGAAGGTAGTAAATGTGGGGAAGGGGTGAAACCAAGTAACTTCTGAAACTACAGGGTATAATGTGAAGGAATTGTTCCATTTTATAAATAAATATAATTAGCTTCCATGAGGAACCTTTACTAAAATGGATTGTGAGAGTAATTAATTTAGATGCAGTGTCTATGGTTTTAAATGCTTCAGAGTGGAAGAGCAGGTTTTGCTTGATACAGAGCCCATAGCTCACAATTGAACAATTGCAGATGGGTATATATAATCCAGACACACAGGATGTTATTCCCAAAAGAACAGGCTACTTGGTGGACTGGATAAAACACTGTGAGAACTATATACTCTGAGAAGGAGAATTGTCCCACTCCACCTATAAATGCCAAGTGGAACACTCCAGGGGAAGCAACAGATATGCTTCAAATGTAAGCCGTGGAGGACTGGCTTTATAATGATGTGACAGGCCAGGTCTCACTGATGCAGGCCTCCATAACTGTTTCAGTGCTGACTGAGTGGTTAAATTAAATGTTAAAAGTGAAAAGAGCCAGTGCCCTCATACAAAGCCTGGATTATAACAAAAGTCCATCAGGAATTTTGCCTAGGACTTTCCTGGGCCTTGGGCCATGGGCAAGATAATGAAGGAATCCTTACAGGACCCCTTTAGGATTAAATAAGTTTAATCCTGGGGGTCTGAAGAAATTTCCCAAGCCTCCATGAACAAGTTTATTGGGGGTCTTAGGAATTTCCCAAACCTCCATGATTTAGCAGGAGACAAGATAGGATAATCACTCCAGCACCTGGACCCATTTAGATTAAGTAAATTTACTGAGCCTCCAGAGGAAGGTCTTCAGAACTCAGATCTCAGTTGTAGATTAAAATAAGTTAATCACTTATGTTTTTAGATGAATGACACTTACACACAGACAAATAATTTAGAAGGTATATAAGCTCTGGAAGACTTTGTAATTTTGAGTTGGTCTGGCAATATTTTCCAGGCCTTCTCCCTATAACTGGTTAAAGGAATCAAAACTGTCTTCCTCCCCAGTTCATTTGCATCTCGTTATTGGGCTGGGAGAAATAGCAGTCTGACCCTCGGTTTGGTCCGGGAACAGTGATAGAAATATTAACTTGGCCAGGCATAGTGGCTCACGCCTGTAATCCCTGCACTTTGGGAGGCCAAGGTGGGTGGATCACCCGAGGTCAGGAGTTTGAGTCTAGCCTGGCCAACATGGTGAAACCCCGTCTCTCCTAAAAATACAAAAAAATTAACTGGGTGCATTGGTGGGCACCTGTAATCCCAGCTACTCGGAGGTTGAAAAAGGAGAATTGCTTGAACACTTGAGGCAGAGGTTGCAGTGAGCTGAGATTGCGCCATAGCACTCCATCCTGGGCGACAAGAGTGAAACTCCTTCTCAAAAAAAAAAAGGAAAGAAAGAAAGAAACATTAACCTTACTTTTTGGCTTTTGGTTTTTTGCTCTTAGATTGCTTACAGTTTTAACAGTTAATGAGTACCTGGCACCTCTATTCTTGTCTGGCCTAGAATGTTTAATTGGCTATAAGTCTTTTTTGACTCCAAGTCCCTTGGCTATAGGGGTCCCAATGAGGAACAGGATGGGCTTTGAGCCGGTAGTCATCCCACCCTGGAAATGACATGGAACAAAACAGAGTTTGGCCATTAATGCACCCTCTGGCATATTCCAATGGGACCTCAGTTTCCAAGAAATAATTTTTACCTGGGAAAAGTTCTTGCCCTCTTGCCCTGCTAACCGTACTGGTAGCCCCTAGAAATGGGTTGGCTCTTAGCCCCTTTCATAATGTTGACTTGGAGATTTTTCATGGACTCTCTGATGCTTGAGGATTTTTTTCCTCCCTTGAAACAGAAGCTAGGTCACTAATTGTTAGGGACAAGTTGCCTCAGAAAATCCTCTCTATGGAAGCTGACCTCCCACCCCCGACTCTGATTGCTCTGCAGCTGCATTCCTGATCTCTTATCTAGGTGACATGCTAGCAAGATTGCCAGACATGCTACCATTAAGTAAAGTCTGGTTGCAGCCATCGAGACAGTGCAGGGAGGAGGTCATGGAAAATAAATGTCTGTTACACATACTTGTAAATTCCTGTTTTACACTCCCTGTCATGACCTGAACCAACCTCTCAGGTTAAATTTTCAAAGAGCCCTGGTTGAGGAGGAAGTCCATTCGATGGTTGGAGGATCTTAGAATTTTATTTTTGGTTTACACCACACACAGCTACATTTCTGCCTGCACATAGCTATATTCCTTCCCCACTATATAACCTCCCAGTTTTAGTTTGTTGGAGAACAAAGCCAGAATAAAGCCAGTTCCAGCCATAGCACTGCAGCTTGTATTAGATGAGAGAAATCTACAAAAACATAATTATAAAAGATGGATAAAATTTATAAAACAACTGAGAAGGCAAAATTTGAGGGGGCTCCAATGGATCAAGTTTTACTGCTTATAGTTTATGTGCCTGCCACAAAAAAAAGAAAACAAAACTTTTTGGTAGGAAGATCATTTAAAATCTCTGTTTTTAATATGTAAGGCCTGTCATTTAATAAAAAAAAATTATGAGATGATCTAAAAAAAAGAACTAAATATTAAAACATCGATCGATAGGCCAAATTATAAAAACTGACCTACATGTGGTTCAGATAATAATATCAGTAAAACGAAAATTATCTGAGACAGGTCTCATTCATTTAGAAGTTTATTTTGCCAAGCTTAAGGACATGCCCAGGAGGATAAAATATAAACGCCAAAATAGTCTGTGGTCTGTGCCTTTCTACAAAGATGACTTTGAGAGTTTCAGTTTTAAAGGGGAAAAACAAGCTTCAGGGGAAAAAGTGAAGGTGTGGTAAGCCACATGTTGCAAGGGAAAAAGAGCAGGAAGGAGAATAGTCAGTGATGTATTCCTTACAGTAAATGGGCATTTTACCTAAGATAAGGTGAAGACAGAGTAGCTGTCTGTGGAGACGTTTAACCTTTCATCTGTAGCCGTCTGCTTAGGAACAACAAAAGGCAGTTTTTTGCATGATTCAGCTTTCAGCTTGATTTTTTTTCTTATTGGGATATTGAGCTGGGTTTTTGAGTTTTCCTTTCATGTGTTAGACAGAAATGTAAAGCAATAATGATTAGTGTGTTCAAGTAAATGGAGAAAAGTATTAAGAATTTCAACAATGTAAAATAATTCAAGAATAAATAACACCGGGGTCAGCTGGGGGGAAATAGGGGAAGGATGGTGGGGGGTGGGGAGCTGGGGAGAGATAGCAAGGGGAGAGATGCCAGATGTAGGTGATGGGGAGGAAGGCAGCAAATCACACTGCCACATGTGTACCTATGCAACAATCTTGCATGTTCTTCACATGTACCCCAAAACCTAAAATGCAATAAAATAAATAAATGGGAAAAAAAATTTTCGAGTAATTTAATTAAGGACTAGAAGGGGACAAGATAGAATCCAACAAATGAAAGTGTTTAAGAGGGAAGGAGTAGCTATGGACATCAAATGGTTCTAAGGAATCAAGTCAGTTAAGACGTAAGGAATATTCCGTTGATATAGTAAAAAGATAGTCTTTGTTGAACTTGGTGAGAACTATTTTTTTTTAAAATAGAAGAATTCATATTGAATTATATTGATGAGGTTTATGGAGTAATTTATTAATCGTGGATTTACAAAATGAGTTATTAATCTCCTGGGCATTCCTTATATGCCCTCTGACAAAGAAACTCACTTCATGGCAAAAGAAATGGGGCAGTGAGTGCCAATTTCCTGTATTTAACACCCACATCCATCACCCAAAATCAGCTAGTTTGTTAGAGCAGAGGAATGAGTTGAATGCTTTTTTAAAGACTTAATTGTGGTATAATAGGGAACACAATACTTAAGCAGATTGAAGTGTTTTCCTATATAACTTGTATTTGCTTTAAAACACCTGTCAAAATATGGTGCCAACCTTCTATATGTAGAATGTGAAAGTAGGAGTAGCTGCTTTGTGTATTACATGTGAGAGCCCACATAATAAATATGTGCTTCTTGTTTGCCAAACTAAATTTTGATGTGTTTAGAGGTCCCAGTCCCAAAGGTTGTAACGTTTCCAATAAAAGAACATAGTCATGTTGCTATTAATTTAGAAATAAGAATTCAGGAATTCTTATCCTAATAATTTAGGAATTTGGTTCTTAATAATTTAGAAGTTGAGAACCGGGTCACTACTGGCAATTTTGTGCTGCTTATGCTCCTAAAACCACCAGTAATATTGTTCAAAGTGAAGGATTCAAATGCTAAGTGCAAACTGAGTATGGCTACACAATGAGACAAGCAGGACTGTGTCTAGGACCCAAGGAATAACAAATAGCACTTTGTCCTCTCTTTATCAAGAGAATAGGCAATAGAAAGTTATGATGGTCCTATGTAAACGGACTACTGAAAACTCAGATTCAGTGAGAATGAATATGAGGGTCAAATTATGGTAAAAACAGTGCTGGAAGAAGATAAAGGGAATGTAATATAAGTGCTTGGAAAAGAAAGCTATAATTCTATTTTAGTTATATGTGGAAAGACAATAATAGGAATTTTTTTCAAACATTGAATTTTCCCCCTTTCCCTACACTATTCTGCTCTGTTCTATTGAGGAAGAAGACCCAGGCATCTGGGATTCCCTCCCCCTCTGTCATCCACTGTGCATCTCAATAGAAGAGAGAGCAGGCCAGCTGGCACCTCCTGAATCTCCTTCCTGAAAATGACACACTTGTTCTTGGGGAAATCTGCTTCCCACGGCCGATCCTGCTACATTTTTGGTGCGTTGGCCTGGAAGCGAGTCTCGGATACCAGACGGTGTGGGAAAAGATCTTTCAATTGATTTGCTTAGCTCTGTGGAGCATCCCTGTGGGGGCTCCTGCTCCCTGGGGTGACGCATCCTGAGAGCGCTTCTGGGCAGGTATTTGCCCTGTGGAAAAGCCTCACCAGAGAGGAGCAGGAAGGCCCTGCAGTGCGGATCCACCCAGTGGCTGAACACCAAGGAGGAAAGGGTATTTGAGATGTCCAGACTCCTGAATCTGGTAAGATTGAACCCGGGAAAGCAGCGCACCCCCTTTTGGGTTGGAAGCGTGGCCTGATCACCTATGAGTGCCAGGTTCAGCACTTTTGAATGTAGCTCTTTCTCTCTCTCTGTAACTAACCTTGGAAGCTTTTTGCTTATAGTTTTGAATTGGAAGGAGAGCGATTGGATGGGTGTCTGTGTGTGTAGATGTGTCTGACCAGACTCATCAGCTGTGAAAGGTATCAGGACCTTTAGGAAGGGCCTCATGCATTGAGCAATTTGTAAGAATTAGAGACAGCCACATAAGGCTGAGTGAAGAAGGCTCTGGGCATTGTGAAAGGATTGAAGTGAACGTAAATCGGAGAGTGCTCTGTGCTGTGTCTTGCTAGGTGGGAACAGGAACTGCTGTAAGTGAACTAACTCTCTCCTAACAGTGGGAATTGTTTCTTTGAAGTGTTAATAGGGTCACTCCCATAGCAAGCCCACCCCTTTAGAAACCATGCTGAAAATTTTCAAGAAGGGATTTAGTGGGAGTTATAAAGTAACTATGACACCAGAGAAATTAAGGGCTTTATGTAGAGAAGATTGGCCAGCATTTAGGGTAGGTTGGACCCCAGAGGGGACCCTAGACAGGTCCCTTTTCTCCAAAGTAAGGCATGAGGTTAAATACGGTGAACTAGAACACCTCAATCAATTTCCATACATAGACTGGTGGTTGCAGTTAGTTTTGAAATCTCCAAAGTGTCTAAGAGAGAAGGCAGAGACTGTTTTAGTAGCCAAGGGACAGACTGCTAGAAACCAGTATCCCCCTCGCCGCCAAGAAGAGGCAAATTCAGTGGCAGAAACAGGCAGGATTTGCATGCATGAATACTTCACAGTTATTGGAAAGAGCTAACCAGGTGTTTGTAAACTGAGAGGCAGTAAGCCAGAGGGAAAATCATAGGGAAAGGGGACTTCAGGCTCAACGGAAGGCCGACTTGATAGCTGCTGCTATGAGAGGAACGCCCCCAAGAGTGTGGAAAAAGGGGGGTTCCTGGAAATCCCCACAGTCTGCCCACCCATGCCTACAATGCGATCAGTGTGCATTTTGTCAAGAAATAGGACATTGGAAGAAAAAATGTTCACAGTTAACTGGAGAACAGGGTGATCCTAAGCACGAGGATCCAGATAAAAGTGAAGGGGCTCTGTTCAATCTAATGGAAGGGCCACTGGACTAAAAGAGAGGAGGGCCGGACTCATATGCCCCCAAAGAGCCCACAGTCTGGACGACAGCCCTGAAACCCCCGATCAAAAAAATAAATAAATAAATAAAACCAATATTGTTAAAGCTATTAAGGTGTTGACAGAACAGACTTTCTTGTACTTAATGGACTGCCCCTGCCCCCTTCTCCCATCTCTGGCAAAACCTGTTGTGCAAATCAAGGACCACTATCCCATTCAACAAAAGAGACTCCCTGCAGCTAAAACTGCCTCAGTCAGGGGTTATCTGGGTTCTCATTGTCCCTAGGAAAGGAGGGTGGAGCCTTCCTAGCCAGGAGCAGAAGACTGATACTATCACCCAGGCCCATGCTGGGCTTGAGTGACTTTGCACCCAACTCATACACGCAGTTGGGATTATTGCCAGCAGCAGATAGTTGGTTCACTTAATTGGACTTAAAGAATACCTCCTTAGCATTGGGCTGGACTTGGAGGGTCAAATACTATTTGCATTTCCATGGGAGAAACTCAAAAGCAGGTGTAACCACCCAATACACCTGGACCCAGCTTTCCAGGGGCTCAAAAACTCTCTCATAACCTTTGGGGAGGCATCAGCCTGTGACCACCCCCCAGAAGCTTCTTGCTTGCATGCTGCCCCGTATGCTGATAACCTTCTATTGGGACACCCCACGGCAGTCGGGTGCGCAAACAAATGCCTTACTTCAGCACCTGGAGGACTGTGGGTATAAAGTGTCTAAAAGGAAAGTCCAGCTTTGCCAAAAAGCAATGCAGTATCTGAGGCTCACCATCTGGAAGGGAACGCAGCCTAGAAGCAGAGAGGAAGCAAGCCGCTTGCAAAATGACAGAACCTGAAACTAAAAGGCAGGCGAGAGAGCTCCTGGGAGCCCTGGGTTTTATAAACTGTGGATTTCCCAACTTCACAGTATTGGCCAAACCATTACACAAAGTGACAAAGTCGGGAGGGGAGAAGACAAGACACCCTTTGAATGGGGCAGAAGCTAAAAGTGAAGCTTCTGTCAGCCTGGCTTTGGGGCTAGCCGATTTTAACACAGTCTTTTCATGCTGTCAGAAAAAAAAAAAAGAAAACAAAGAAAAAAATGGCAATCAAAGATTCTAGCCTCACTCTGGGAAGAATTAAAATATCAAAGCACCCCACACAGCGGTGACATTAATGAATACCTAAAGACCTCATTGGTAAGCTAGCCAAATACCAGGGCCTGCTATGTGCAGCGGTTGTACCAGCCGTACATGAGACCACTGGTTTAGGTCAAGAGTCACTTGAAAAGATGCTGGGCCGGTGCTTTTACATCTCACACTTATCGGCCTCAACCAAAACTGTGGCACAGCTATGCATTCGTTACATGTAGGCAACGCAACATGAGGCAGGGTCCAACTATTCCCCCTGAAATTCAATCTTATGGAGCAGCTCTGTTTGAAGATCTCTAGGTAGACTTTACTGAAATGCCCAAGTATGGGCAACATAAGTAGTTGCTGGTCCTAGTGTGCACATACTCTGGGTGGGTAGAGGCCTTAAAAGGCCCATGAAGTAACCCGTGTGCTGCTTCGAGATCTGATCCCTAAGTTTGGACTGCCACTGCGCATCGGATCAGACACAGACCAGCATCTGTGGCAGATTTAGTCCAGAAAACAGCAACAGCCTTGGGTATCACCTAGAAACTGCATGGCACCTATGGACCTCAGAGTTCCGGAAGAGTGGAAAGAATGAATTGGACCATCAAAAACAGCTTAGGGAAAGTGTATCAGGCAACAAGATTAAAGTGGATACAGGCACTTCCCTTGGGATTATTCAAAATTAGATGCACCCCGTCTAGGAAGACAGGATATTCTCCTATGAAGTCTTATATCATAGGCCCCCTCCCCTACTCTGGGCACTCCTGGGAACTCCTTGGGAGTGGGGAGAGATTGAGTTAGGATGCTAGTTACCAGCTCCTGGTGTTGTGCTGGACCAAGCATAGGAAGTCAACACCAAGACAAAAGTATGCCAAATTGCAGGGTCTTTATTGCCGGTGGCCATGGAGGACTCGCGTCTCTCCAACCCGGGGCCCCCAAAAGGAGCCTGTCAGGACCCTTTATATCCGTAAAAATCACCTTGGGCATGAAGGTGAGGGGCAGGGGTGGTGGTGAGGGGGTTCCTAGGCAAAGATGGAGTGAGGGGCTCAGGACATTCCGAGGGCCAGGGGCCTTTTTGACATTCTGGTTGTTACTTAAGTGATTCACAAAAGTAAAGATTAGCATTTGTTTACACATTGTCTGGGTAAGGTGGCGATTATAGTCCTTAATTACTTATTCACATTTGGGTTATAGAGAGCAATTTCAACAGAAAGCTGAGGTGTGGTTGAGGTATGCAGTTTTATGGGGCTTTTTACCATGTCACATTCCCCCCTTGTTTTATTTACAGGAATTAAATCATTGATTCCTCCAACAGGTTAGTAGTGTTTGTTTGTTTGTTTGTTCTAAGGACTCATACTGAGACCTTAGTATCATTAATTTTATGGAGTCTACCCTAGATTTTGTGAACCTGAGCAGTTGGTTTAGGAGGCAGGGGCCGAACATGAGACCCAGTAAGAGTAGGGCCAGAGGTCCCACCAGGCCCGTGAGGAGGGAAGTGAGCCAAGGGGACCAGGAAAACATTTTTTGAGACCAGCTTTCCAAAGCCTCTTGAAGTTTTTTTCAGGTTTCGAGATTCTGTCTAACCAGGGGGAGGCTCTATCGGATGAGGCCTGATCTATTAGCATAGAAGCAGCATTGTTCATTAAGGGCGGCACATAACCCCCCTTGTTTTAAGAACAGTAAGTCTAGTCCTCGCCTGTTTTGGAGGACCATTTCAGCCAAAGACTCAACCTGATCAGTGAGTTGGGAAATGGAGTTTTCCAAGTGGCTTAGGTCAGTATCTATGTGCTGAGAGAGAGTTTTAAAGTTTTGGTCCCCAGTTATAAGAGCTGATATTCCAACTGCAGTGGATTAGCAATGCCTAATCCAACCAGTAGAGGGCTGACGATAGGGACTCGCTTCCATCGGGCAGTAATAATATCTGATGGGGCCAGGGGGTTGAGTCCCTGTTGGCCATCATAAATGTCAACTCTGGGGAGGATGTGTACCGGGGTGCAGAGTATGGGAGCAGAGCTGCTGAATTGGTATGTGGAAATGCAGTTGGTGAGGCCAAAAGTGCAGGCTAACCAAGTAGTACCTGGGGCCCGATAGTAAAGGTTTTTACCATTAAATGTTACATTGTGGGAGACATTACAATAGTGCCCATAGGGAGAACCTGCAAGGGTGTAATTTGGGGAGTGGTAGCAGTGCCCATACCCTTCTATGTCTCCCAGGGTTAAATGGAGTGTGGACTGGGAGCATGAAGAATTGGACAGGTTGGACGGTAATTGGGAAGCCAACCCGGTATAAAACGGTGGTTGAGGGTTTAGACAGAGCCAACAGTCTTTTCCTAAATCTGGGTTAGATTTGCTGAGGAGGTGGTGAGCCGAGGACAACAAGGCTAACAGGGTTGTGTCCTCTTCGAGCCAAGTTGGGGTTGTAGGGGAAGGTCGTTGAGGGGGGGTATTGATTATCTGGATGAGGGGGCTTTGTATTTTTAAGGGAGCCTCCTGTTGTTTTATGACCTGGGCAATGGGTCCTATAGGGTGGTTGGGTCTGGGCAGGGTTATACGCTGGATGGTAAAGATGTTTCCCACATCCCACCCACTCATATATACTCTGAGACCTCAGGTTTGCCCCGTTGTCCAACTACCATCTGGGGTAGTTACAGTTATTTTGGGTGGGTTACAAGACCTGGTGTAGCATGGGGATGGGGGAGAGTCTCCGTTAAAAGAGATGAAGGAGTCTATGTTTTTGGTACATCCTGATATAGTGGAGATAGTTTCACAACCCCAGTGGGGGCAAAAGAATTCATTTAAGTCTCCACAGTTCCATCTTTTTTGTGGGGTGGATCCTGGGCACAGATATAACCCCATGGTCTGGAGTTGTTGCTCTGCCCCTAAATTGCCGCACCTAGCTACACCTCCACTTGTTATGAAATTTAGGTAGAGGTCCAGGAGGGCACAGAGGTCTAGGGAGAAGGTAATGGGGGTCTTTGGAATGTACTCCAGGGTAAGATTGGCTAAGGTGGATCCCTTCCTGGTTAAGGAACTAACATATCCTCCAGTGGAGCCCTCAGTGAGGACCCATTGATAGTAGGTGGGTTCTAGGTGGGGGTTGCTATAGGGATTTACAGCACAGATTAGGGTGGCGAGGGTGGTGACCGTGAAGAGCGCACAAGTCTTAGCTTTACTGAGTCGGGGGATGAGTGTTTGACGCTCCATTGTCCTTCCGGTGGGGCAGTCTTGACATGGGTGTGATGAATCTAGGCCGTTAGTCCGTCCACCTTGAGAGTGGTGGGTGTGGTCAGGATAACCTCGTAGGGTCTCTTCCAACGGGGAGTGAGGCCAGAGGTGGCGAATCTTTTAACAAGGACAGAGTCTCCAGGCTGGAAGGGGTGTGTTGGCTGCTCTGCGAGGTCCAATGGGGTGGGACGGGTGTCCTTAATGAGCTGGTGTATCTGGGATTGAACAGACTGGAGCACCTGTAAGGACTTAAGGAGTGTACAGTTATGGACTTCAGCATGCACGGTATCTGCGGGTCTGGGGAGTAAGGGAGGGGACCTGCCGAACATAATTTCAAAAGGGGAGAAAACTTTTTGATAGGGTGTGCATTGGACACGGAGGAGGACAAAAGGAAGCAGGCTGACCCAGTTTTCACTGGTCTCTAGGATAAACTTTGTCAGGGTTTCTTTTAAGGTCCGGTTCATTCGTTCAACTTGCCCTGAACTCTGGGGACGATAGGCACAATGTAATTTCCAGGATACACCCAGGGCCTTGGCTAGGCCCTGAGAAATTTGTGCAGTAAAGGCGGGCCCATTGTTTGACCTCAGCGTTAGAGGGAGGCCAAACCGAGGAACAAGATCCTGTAATAGTTTTTTTGTGACCACCAAAGCAGTCTTGGACCTAGTGGGAAAGGCCTTGACCCATCCAGAGAACGTATCTATAAACACTAGGAGGTATTTATAGCCATTTGCCGGGGGCTTTATTTCAGTGAAATCTACTTCCCAGTGCACCCCAGGGCTAGTCCCTCTGAGTCTCACTCCTACCTGGCCAGACCTGTTCCCTCCCGGATTTCCTCGGGCACAGACATCACACTGAGTAGTAATTTCCTTGATAAGTTCATGTAAGTGGGGAATGTAGTGTTTGGCTTTTAGTGGCTCAGTTAATTTGGTCAGTCCTAAGTGAGTGGCCTGGTGTCTGTCCTTAACTAGAGCCCATCCTAGCGCCTTGGGGACCACAATCCTCGTGTCCAGTAGAATCCACCATCCTGTGGAATCTTATGTGCCCCCTTGTTCTTTAGCAAAGTTTTCTTCCTCAGGTGAGTACGTAGGGGTGGGGGGCAGGGTTGGGGCCGGCAGAGTCACAGGAAGAGTCAGAGGTTTTCCTGGCCCCAAGGCTGCCTGTCTGGCCTGTAGGCCAGCCGCCCCATTTCCCCTCACCTCTGGTGAATCTCCCTTCTGGTGTCCTTTGCAGTGTATCAATGCCACTGCCTTGGGCTTCCATATAGCTTCTAGTAGAGCTAGGATTTCTTCTTTATTTTTGATGGTTTTTTTCCTCTGAGGTAAGTAGTCCTCTTTCTTTATAAATGGCTCCATGTACATGAGCTGTAGCAAAGGCATACCGGCTCTCCGTATAGATGTTTACAGTTTTTCCCTCCACCCAGTCTAAGGCCTTTGTCAGAGCTATGAGTTCTGCCTTTTGGACTGAGGTTCCATGTGGAAGAGCCTGGGCCCGGATAACCTGCTCTGGGGTGACTACGGCTGCCCCGGCGTACCTCACTCCGTCGACCATGAAACTGCTGCCATCCGTATATAGTCCCTCCTCTGGGTTCTGCAGGGGGATGTCAGTGAGATCCGGACGTGCCGCGTGGAGGACATCTATTGTGTGTTGGCAGTTATATATGGGTTCCTCTGGCTCACTGTCTGGTAGCAGCATGGCAGGGTTAAAAATTGTAGCCTTTAAAAATTTTATGCGGGGCTGGTCCAAAAGTAAGGCCTGATATTGAACTATGCAGGCATTTGACATCCATTTTCCAGGAGCTCCACGGAGTAGTGACTCCACTGCGTGGGGTGCCACTAAGTTTAACTCCTGCCCCAAGGTTAATTTGTCTGCCTCCGTGACTAACAGGGCTGTAGCTGCCACCGATCTCAGACGAGCTGGCCACAAGAGGCTACGGAATCAAGTCTTTTTGAAAGGTAGGTGACTGGCCAGGACCATGGTCCCAACGACTGGGTGAGCACCCCTTTAGCGACTCCCTGTTTTTCATGCACAAACAACCGGAAGGGTTTAGAGATGTCTGGCAAGGCCAAGGCTGGGGCCATAGTCAGGGCAGTCTTGAGCTTGTCAAAAGCCAGCTTCTCTATCTCTGTCCATGTCAAGGGCTGATTTCCTCCAGTGCAGGCATACAGGGGCTTGGCTATCTTGGTGAATCCCGAAATCCATAGCCTGCAGTACCCTACTGCCCCAAGGAATTCTTGTACTTGGTGTTTTGTGGTGGGGGTGGGTATTTGCAGCACCACTTGGACTCGGCTGGATGCCAGTGCCCAGTTGCCTTTCTCTATTATATAGCCCAGATAAGTAACTTTTGGTTGGCAGAGTTGGGCCTTTTTAGCTGAGACCCGGCAACCCACAGTCTTTAATAATGACTGTGTGGTCTCTTTACAGGCCTCCTGGGTTTTTGTAGCCAATAGTAAGTCATCCACATATTGGAGTAGGGCACACTCAGGGAACTCAGCTTGGAAGTGGCAAGATCTTGGCTAACTGCCTCATCAAACAGAGTAGGGGAGTTTTTGAACTCCTGAGGCAGTCTTGTCCAGGTGAGTTGCCCCGAAACCCCAGTATCAGGGTCAGTCCATTCAAAAGCAAATATGGGCTGGCTAACAGGGGCCAGTGGGATGCAAAAGAATGCATCCTTGAGATTCAAGACAGTGTAATGGTGGTGTTCTGGTCCCAAGAGACTTAGGAGGGTGTATGGATTTGGAACCGTAGGGTGAACAGTTTCCACTTGTTTGTTTACCTCCCTTAAGTCCTGTACAGGCCGATAGTTCTTTGTGCCTGGTTTTAAGATGGGAAGCAAGGGGGAATTCCAAGGGGACTTACAGGTAGTAAGGATCCCTCCTTTTAGGAGTCTGGTTATATGTAGAACAATTCCCCGTCTGGCTTCCTGGCTCATGGGATATTGTCGTACCTGGACGGGAATTGCCTTGCCAGTAACTGAACCACGACTGGGGTACGGTGACTTGCCAAGCCTGGGGAATTTGTTTCAGCCCACACTCCGGGTACATTCTCTTGGAATTGGCGGAGGAGGTCTGATGTTGGTGGTTGATCTGCCTCTGTGGATAGAGCTTCCTGCAAGAGATACTCGTCTGACAGAGCACAGGTGATGAGGATTTGCTGAGGTGGCCCTGATGCCAAGGGAGGAGGAATTGAGAGGCAAGACTGACCCTCACTGAAAGAAATATTTGCTTGAATTTTGTGGAGTAAGTCCCATCCTAGGAGTGGGTACAGACACTCTGGAATGACTAAGAAGGAGTGGGTGACAGACAGTGCTGTTTCCCAGATCAGCGAATTGGTTGGTGGTCCAAGGGCTTGTCGTGGTTTTTCCTGTGGCCCCCTGGATAATTGTTTTTTTACTGGACAGTGGTCCTAGAGGCTGAGTAAGGACTGAGTGTGCTGCCCCGGTATCGACTAGGAAGCTGACAGGTGTGCCCCCAATTTTTAAGGTGACCCTGGGCTCCTGGGGGCTTAATAAATAAGAGCCCTGACCCCGTCAATCCTGGCTTTCTAAATTGAGAATGGCCCTCGGTGGCTTTCCCTGAGCTGTTTCTTGCCTTCTCCTCTCTGGGCATTCTTTCTTCCAGTGGCCTATCTGCCAGCAGTATGCACACTGGTTGCATCCTAGCCTGGGCTAGGGACCCCAGGGGCTCCCCTTTGGGATTTCCTGTCCCCGTGGGATAACTCGGGTTTCCTGAAATTCTGCAATTACTGCTTTAGTAACTCTCTTATCCTGTCTGGCTTCTGAAATGTCCCTATTGTAAAAAAACATTTTGGGCAATTTCCAGCAACTGGGACAAATTCATTCCCTGGAATCTCCCTAAGTTCTGTAGCTTTCTTTTACTATTAGGGCCTGACTGGGAAACAAAAGCCAGATTGATGGCCCGCTGATTTTCTGGAGCCTCAGGGTCAATCAGAGTGTAGGTGCGATAAGCGTCCTGTAGATGCTCAAGGAAGGCAGCTGGTGACTCCTGCGGGCCCTGAGTAACAGTCCCATCCTAGTCCCTACCTTAGAGAGGTTAGTGGGCTTTTGGGCCGCTCCCCTAACCCCTTCTAGTAGGTACCAGTGAAAATTGTTCAAAGCCTGTAAATGCACCGAGGTGTTTGGGTCCCACTGGGGTCTGGTGGAAGGGAAAGTTTCATTAATTTGCTCCTGGTGGTCCTCCACCGAGCACCCCCCTTTCCAATTATGGCCTATGGGCCTCCTGTCTAATTCTGCCCCTTTCTTCTGCAGTAAACAGTATTAGGAGTAATTGTTGACAATCATCCCAGGCGGGGCAGTGGGTTAGTAAGACAGACTCTAGGAACCCTGTGAGTGCCTGGGGCCTTTCAGAAAAGGGAGGGTGTTGAGCCTTCCAATTGTATAAATCACTAGAGGAGAAGGGGATGTGGATGGAGAAAGGGCAGCCCCGGCTACCTCCTTCCATTGGGGACACCTCTCGAAGGGGTAATACTCAGGGTGGGTATGGGGTCCCTCTACAGGTGTGGAGTGCGGACAAGGGCTGGCTACCAGTGCTGCCTGGAGAGGGGTGCTGAGACCTCTGTCCAGAGGGTCTAAAGTAAGGCAGAGGTAATTCTAGATCCTCTTTTGGGGTGGGGAGAATGGCCAGTGAAGTAGGTGCTGGCCATTCTTTGGACTGGCTGATCTGAAGTCCAGCCTGTTTTATGCAGCGCTTTAGCCATGGGGGAGGCCGTTGGACTAAACCCAACCATTGGTTGATATATGGAAACTGGTCAGGGTATCCAGGAGTTTCTGCAACCATTTTCCATACAGCCTGGGTAATTTTTGGGTCATAGGTCCCAGTATCTGGCCACCCAACTTGAAAAGACAGCCATTCAAGCTCACACAAAGAGCGGAGTTTTCCAGGGGTTATTTTCACCCCATATTGGCCTGAGAACCCAACCTTGAAGTTGGCCATCATGCATTGGAGGGGGTACAGGGCCAGGAGCTAGATGACCCCATTTGTGGTTTGTTTTTTTTAATGCCAACTTTCCCCCAAGAGATTTCACTAATTTAAAACTGGCTTCACTGAGGATTAAAACCAGCAAACTTGCAGTTGCAAATGCTGCACCCTGAGGTGGTGTGGCCTGACTGAAAGCCAGGTGGGGCTGGCAGCTGGCAGAAAAAACTTTTTGCATCACTTTAAAACAAAGCTCACAGCCGCTGGGCCAGCTGAGAGTTCCCCACCCCTGCGGCTTCTGGTTGGGGCTGGTGGCCTGAAGAAAAAAACTTTTTGCATCATTTTAAAATGAAACTCGCAGCTGCTGGGCCAGCTGAGAGTTCCCCACCCCTGTGGCTTTTGGTCGCCTTGACACAGGGACCCTAAAAAGCATTAAATTCCTCTCTCCTTATCTTTCTTCTTGCTCTCTCTCCTCTCTCTCTCCCTATTTCTGTCTTTTTTCTCCTCTTTCTCCACTCTCTTCTCTGTCTTCTGATAGTGACACAGGTCTTGTGGTTTTTGTAGTATTTCCAATTTTGGCAGGCATTATACTTGTGTTCTGCCCTTTCCAGCACTGGTTTTAAAAGTGCCTCTACAGCTAAATCTTGTAAGGAAAGTACAATTAATTTAATGGGTCTGTCTTCTGTATGGGCCAGGGGAACAGGTGGAAGGGGCCAAGAGTGCAGATAGGATTCCCCTAAGAAGCCCCAGAGGGGCCAGTAATAGGCCTTGTATAGGCTAAGTGCCACTCTGGCGTGGTCTTCTCTTAAATGACACCTGACATCCAGTGACCTTGGGAAAGTTGGAGAATGGCAAAACAAATGAACTAGGAAGTCCACAGGGTGTGAATTTTGAATCCATCACAGCGTACAGAGTTAACAAGAGATTTGCCAGTCTGTTTTTGTTAAGCTGTGACACCCCACTCCCAGCAGTCAGGGTGGTGCCAAAAAACTGAATAGGGGTGGGCTTCCAAGCACTGGCCGTAACAACACTTAATATCTTTTTGACAAAACAGACAATTATCTTGTTTCCATACCAAACGGTCAAGAAGAGTTGGCACCTTTTTGTCTAGGAATTTATTTCCCAGGACAGAGGAAAAACTACACCCAAGATGTTGTGGGCAGAATTCCCTTTTGGACATCAGCTGATGAAGGGAAAAGGAAATTATACCCAACATGGGCAGAAATACTCCTGTCCTAGGGGGGTGGTGGCTGAGAGAACTTACAGACCACAATGATTATAATAAGGAAAAAAACAAAAAGAGACAGGGCTAAAGCTATTTGCCACATGGCAGAGTCAGAAGAAGTGAGGTCTCAGTAGTAGAAGAAGAATAGGAGAAGGAGGGTGAACAGAGTTACTTCTAGGGGCATGAATTCAGTAAAGGTCCCCTGCAGCCAGTGGTCTGTTACCCACTGTAGAATATCTTCCACTCCAAGGGAAGCAGGCCTAAATCACTGTATATCGGCCGACAGGAATCTAACAAAACTGGTGAATCTACGATAAAGACAGAACTACATATAGGATTGACAGACAAAGGATGGGTGCCCCCCAGATGGGAGACCAGTCTGATGCCTGCCCGGCCACGTCCCCAGAGGGATGTTTCAGAGTGTCTTGGCTAAGGTGTACCCGTATAAACCCTGGGCCTGGCCACCTCAGAATTTTTAGTCCTGAGGTGAATCACCGTTATGCCCTATGATGTCCCCGTGGAACCACCGGTGAAGGCCCACACAAGCCCCGTAGCCTTCCAGCCATGGGACTACGTATATACACATGCACTCTCTCACTCACACTGAGGTTATGGAAAACAACCAAGAACTAAATTACCCGAGCCTCCAGTGAGGTAACCTGAGCCTCCAGTGATGTCTCACGGTAGGCTTGCCTGGTCAGAGTTGCAGTGACTGCATCCGGTCCCCCGACTCAGGCCCCCCTGAGAGACTGGTCCCCAGACCTGACTTACCTCGAGAGGTTCCCAGGACCCTGAGGAATTTTGGGTGAATGTCAGCTGGGTAGTCGCTTATCCTCCACGGGGCCAGAACTCTGGGGCCCTGGAACAGCTCAGGGGGCGCCTCCCCTAGAGGTACCTGAGGTGGGAGCCGCCGCCCGTGCGAGACCCTGAGATGGCTTTTGTCTGGTGATGGATGAAGATAAATCTCGGTGGGACCTCCAAATGTTGTACTGGACCGAGCATAGAAAGTCAACACCAAGACAAAAGTATGCCAAATTGCAGGGTCTTTATTGCCAGCGGCCATGGAGGACTCGCATCTCTCCAACCCGTGGCCCCCAAAAGGAGCCTGTCAGGACCCTTTATACCCTTAAAAATCACCTTGGGCGTGAGAGTGAGGGGCGGGGGTGGCGGTGAGGGGGTTCCAGACATTCCAGTGGATTCCTAGGCAAAGATGGAGTGAGGGGCTCAGGATATTCCGAGGGCCAGGGGCCTTTTTGATATTCTGGTTGTTACTTAAGTGATTCACAGAAGTAAAGATTAGCATTTGTTTACACATTGTCTGGGTAAGGTGGCGATTATAGTCCTTAATTACTTATTCACATTTGGGTTATAGAGAGCAGCTTCAACAGAAAGCTGAGATATGGTTGAGGTATGCAGTTTTATGGGGCTTTTTACCATGTCACACAGGGAGAATTGCTTAGGATACTTCAACCTGAGTAAATAACAAATGTCCTGTGAGCCGTTTTCTCCCCAGTTCACCCTTTCTCATTAGGTAATCATGTGTGGATAAAGGATGGGAGTATAACCCCTCTAAAGCCACAATGGAAAGGACCTCAGACCTGATCCTGACCAGTCCCACAGCCGTGAAGATAGAGGAAATCCCAGCCTGAATCCACCACAGCCGTGTAAAAATCAGCAGCAGCTGAGACTTGGACCAAGGCAAGGACTGCAGAATCACCTTAAGAAGGACAATAAGCCTTGCTCCAGCCACATCCCAGAAGCTGGCTGGTCCACTCATGGCCGAAGCATGAGGAGCTTCATCGTGGGACTTGTTCTTCTTAATATTTGGACTTGTACAGTAGGAACATTAACTAATTTTAAAGAATGCCCTCAGTATGTACACCAGGTAGGACGTAAAACTTACTGCCATTCTTTTGTCCTGCAGTTCTTATAAATGTACAGGGACACAGAAGGGAACCTGTTTATATAATGGTACTCAATATAAGGTACGTAATCCATGAGATGGACAGGTAGCTATGTCGTAGGCATCATTAAGCCCTCTTCCTTTCTATTATCTGTTAAGACATGTGGGCTGTTAATGTATTCAGTCTACTCTGCTAGGGAGAAAAGAAACCTAAAAATAGAAGATTGGACAAATGATAAGTGGCCACCGGAGAAAATTATTGAATATTATGGGCTGGCCACATGGGCTGAGGATGGCTCATGGGGATACCGGACCCCTGTTTACATGCCCAACCGGATCATCTGGTTGCAAGCTGTTTTGGAAATACTCACTAATGAAACGGGCAAAGCTCTGCCCCTCTTAGCCTGACAAGGAACTCAAATGAGAAACACGATTTATCAGAACTGGCTGGCCCTAGATTATTTGCTAGCAGCTGAAGGAGGAGTCTGTGGAAAATTCAATCTAAGCAACTGCTGTCTGCACGTGGATGACCAGGGTCAAGCAGTAGAAGATATTGTGCGAGACATGACCAAACTGGCACACGTGCCTGTACAGGTGTGGCACGGATTTAACCCTGAGTCCTTATTTGAAGATTGGTTCTCATCCTTAGGAGGATTCAAAACCCTCATCATAAGTGTTCTAATAATAATAGGTGTTTGTTTGCTGCTCCCTTGTCTACTCCCCCTGTTCCTTCAGATGATTAGCGGGTTCATCACTACTGTAGTTAGCCAAAAAATGACATCACAAGTATATTATATGTAACATTATCAGTCAGTTTCTTCGGAAAATCTGGAAAGTGAGAATGAAAGCGAGACCTCTCACTGATATTATAAAATGGTGAGGGTCTCAAAGGAGGTGGGGGTGAGGAAGGAGACCCAGGCATCTGGAATTCCCTCCCCCTCTGTCATCCACTGTGCATCTCAATAGAAGAGAGAGCAGGCCAGCTGGAGCCTCCTGAATCTCCTTCCTGAAAATAACATGCTTGGTCTTGGGGAAATCTGTTTCCCACAGCCGTTCCTGCTACAGTATCAATTGCAGAGGTGGTAGTAAATATTATAGATCTATTTTAAAGTATTACTGAACTGATAATAACCCATAATAATATGGTAGCTGATAGTGATAGGGACAGGAAAGAGATTCCAGGAAGAAAAGGGCCGGGCCCCTCGCAAGAGCCTTGCCCTCAAGCCTGGATCTGTGGTCCAAAGTGAGAACCTTATATCCCTGTTTTTCACTTAAATGTTGCCTTTTGCAAAACCATCCCTGGCCTACCCTACCCTCATCCTGTACCCATAAAAACCGCAGGCTCCACTGTCAAAGAGCAGAGAAGGAGGGAAAAGAAGAAGCAGCCAGACATCAAAGAGAAGCTACTTGACTTCAGAGGGATGGCTTGATAGCAAGACTTCAGAGAAGAGTCCTGCTGAGGATGGCTGGACTCCATCGGAATATCACCTTCCCACTCCATCTCTTTTCTGGCACCTCTTCCTACTGAGAGCCACTTTCATCAGCAATAAAATCCTCCACATTCACCACCCCTCAATTTGTTCGTGCAAACTCATTCCTCCTGGATGCCAGACAACGACTCGGGTGCAGGTGCAAAAGGCTGCCACATTGCCCCTCCACTGAGCTGTCAACACTTAAGCCATCTGCAGCAGCAAACTTAAAAGAGTGCACTGTAACAAATGTCCTCTTGGTCTTCAGGGGTCGCTGGTACCCGCTAGATGCTTCTGTGGGGCCGCACAGAGTTTTGCTCCTGTGGGTGCCCAAAAGCACTCACTCTGGCTTCTGCACCCACTCACCTGTGTATTCCCCCTCCTGTCAGGGGTTGAGACCTGCAGGCTGAGTAAGCAAGGCACCCCTGTCGCAAGGACTGTGAAGTGGTCAAGGAAAGTGTCCTGTTACATCAGGATTTTGTGTGTCCTCTGTGTTCGCTTTTCATCTGAACAATAAGAGTGGATGCTGAGGGTGAAAGAGATCAGCTGTGTTGGATATTCTGTTTGTTCTTATAGACCTCCTCTTCACCTTTTTAATCCCTTTTCAGTGCCTCGGGATGCTGACTCTTATGTTCAATATCCCTGGACACTAATGTCCTGAAGCTCTAGGCACTTTTGTGCTAATAGGAAGAATAAGCAAAGATTAAAAGGTGGGAGAATCCTTCCCTACAGCACTAGGAAATGGTTCTCACTGAGTGTACCTCCAGAGAGGCAGCCTTCATCAGCCGTAGTTTCTGCTGCTTCAGCTAATTGCTACCAGTATTGTTCTCTCAGGCTTCCCACGGTAGCTACCCCTGGGGTATTTCACTATCCCATTTGGTTTCCTTTGGTCTTATCTACATCTTGCAAATTGTCCCATTATTTTATCTTCTTAAATTTTCCTTTTAACGTATAACCTTTTTTATTGTTTTTGGATCCCAGGTGTTTCTTTTTTGTAAGAGTATATCATGGCCACCGTGGTCTCTCAACTTTTAAATTATGTAACGTGAAGATGTGTGTCTCTTAACTTTTTACCCCTGTGCACTTTTCTTCACCTATCTTTATTTATTTCCCTTTTTTCCATTATAACAACCCCCAGAAAATACATAATTTAGGTAATGGATAATTTATCACTTATGTTTAATATTGGAAGATATTTGTAGTTGATATTTGCAGATCATCTCTTAGTATTCAACTGGAATGAAAATTAATATAGGTTGATTTCATATCTTGTGTGCCGCAATAAACATGGGAGTGCAGGTATCTGCAGTATATATACACAATGGAATATTACTCGGCCATAAAAAGGGATTTGTCATTTGCAGAAACATGAGTGGAACTCAAGGTCATCATGTTAACTCAAATAAGCCAGGCACAGAAGGACAAATATCACATCTTCTCACTCATGTGAGGGTTAAAAGAATGAATCTCGTGGAGAGTAGAATGGTGGTTACCAGAGGCTTGGCAAGGGGTTGTGGGGAATAAAGACAAGTTGGTTGGGTACAAAAATACAGTTAGGTAGAAGGAACAAGTTCTAGTATTTGACAGTACAGTGGGAAAACTATTGTTAACAATAATTTATTGTATATTTCAAAATAGCTAAAAGAGAATTGTAGCATTCCCAACAGAAGGAAAAGGTAAGTATTTGAGGGAATGAATACACTTATTACCCTGATTTGGTCATTGCACACTGTATTCAGGTTTCAAAATATCACATATACCTCTAAAATCTATACAACTATTATATATCAATAACAAATTTTTTAAAAAACTGATACAGGCTGTGAAGGGCAAACCATGAAATAATCTCAGATCTCAACTTATTCATATGGATATAAATATTTTAGCTGGCTCTAAACTAAGGATTTTGTATGAGGTAATAGTTATCAAATATTTTTATCAAACAAGTGTACCTTGCAAACAGGACTTTTAGATTTTTCAGTTATTACCCCTTACCATTCATCATACTCTTTATCTTCTAGTGATTGATGAAACAACCTTCCACATGAAAAAACAGAGCAATATAACACAGAACAGGGCTCTACCTGTGGAGTGGTCAGTTTTCATCCTTTTATAAACAAAAAGAATATTATAAACAAATATTTATATACAAACATCTGACCCGCCTAGGAAAAATAGAGGGCTAGTCTTTCCCACCAGGAGAGGCATTAGAGCTTGTGCATGTATTTGAACAAGGCAGCCAGAGTCTTTGGTCAAGTCTCAACTCTACCACTCACCAACTGTGTGACGTTAGATACAAACTTAACCACTTCGCAGATGGGCGCAGTGGCTCACACCTGTAATCCCAGAGCTTTGGGAGGCCAAGTTGGGGGGATCACGAGGTCAGGAGTTCGAGACCAGCCTGATCAATATGATGAACCCCTGTCTGTACTAAAAAATACAAAAATTAGCCAGATGTGGTGGCCCGTGCCTGTAGTCCCAGCTATTCGGGAGGCTGAGGCAGGAGAATTGCTTGAATTCTTGGAGGTGGAAGTTACAGTGAGCCAAGATGCCACTGCACTCCAGCCTGGGTGACTGAGTGAGACTCTCTCAAGAGAAACACACACAAAAAAACAGAAAACAGAAAAAGCCTTAACCACTTTGCAGCTCACTTCTCTACCTGTAAAATAAGAGTGATAATAATGGTACCTGGTATAGAGAGTTGTAAAGATAAAACCAACATTGGTAAAGTGCATAGGATGAAGTAATCATGGTTTGAATATATATTCCTTTAAATTTTGCTGCCAATATTTCCATGGTAATATTCTCAGATATATTTTGATAGCTTTTTATTTAAGTATCAGGAGAAAATCTATTATTGTTTTAATTAAATTGAAATTGGATTTTTTTGATATATTTAGGCAAATTTAATTTCTTTTTTTTTTTTTTACAGTATTGAGGCTTCTAATCTGAAGGAATGTTTTTCTATTTTTTTCTTTTCTTCAATAGCTTTAGTCTTTTTGTTCATTTTGGTTGTGCAAATATCTAGTTAATTTGTATCTGTTATATTTTCCTAGTTACTTTTTAGTAGCACTTATAAAGGGAGTCTTTCATTTTTCCTGTCTATCCAAACATAATAAAGCAATTAGTTTTTGATTTTCAAAAATCTTTATGCATTCTCTTTTATACGTATAATAATAATAATACCTAACCATTTTCTATGATTTACATGAAGAAATGCCAAGAAGAATTTTAAAGTAAGATTTACTAATAAAAATTAGAAAACATACTCAAAAACAGTCCTCTCCACCCCCTCACTTCCACTTGCATACTTGATCAAGAAATGAAATAAAAAATATTAAGACTATCGAGTCAAGCTCATAAGACACAAATCTGGACTTTGGAGACTCAGCTCCTTCCCGCTTTTGGTAGCTTAGGTGAGGAGGAGAGCAAATGGATCGAGTCAGTCTGTAGAGAGATAGCAAGGCTGATTATAGTTTTCCTGGCCTGCAAAGCTGTTCCCAGAGCCCTCAGTATACAGACCTTGGCCATCAGTATACATGCTCCCTGGTGGGGGTTTCTGGGCCTCAAATCCCTTAATATCTAGGCTGGTGCTAAAGTAATTTCGTAAACTTTTAATGGCAAAAACCACAATTACTTTTGCGCCAGCCTAAATATTGTTATTTAGAGAAACTACGCATTCCCTAGCTCTCTTAGGGAAGCCTACAGATAGGTAACATGGCAAAGGAATGACATTAACTGTCTCATTCTCCTTGGGAGTGCTCTCCACATGTTCAGTGTCCCAGTGAAGAGAACCTTTCTAACAGGACCTTCATCATGATACATAAGGAATATCTATGCCAGGCCACATCTGCAGATTAGTGAGTCTCTGAGAACTGCGTCTTTTCTGCTATTTTTCTGCTTGAAAGTTTTTCACCAGTAAGTCCTGCACTATGTTTGCACCATGTAGTGCTAGTTATTTGTGTACTTTTGCATGACACTAGTAATATTATCCAAACAAAATTTCAAAAACCACTTTCTGTAGTTGGTAAATATATAGAAATGAGAGAAAAAAGAAAGAAATATGAGGAAGAAAGATGTTATCTGTTGCAATAGTTAAATGTTCTTAACTGAAGCCACAGATGAGATGTGACTCATTTGCAGACATACCAGTGATTGGTACAGTAGATTTAGAAACAGTTTAAACTTGCAAGCTTAAGCTTCCATTTATAAAGAGAAGTTTAAAATCATAGGTCCTGTTTAACATTCAGCTCTGTTAACTTACTCTCATCTCTTTGTTTTTTTACACTTTGTCAAGATTTCTTCACGTATTTATCAATGTCTGAAGAAGTTACTTATGCAGATCTTCAATTCCAGAACTCCACTGAGACAGAAAATATCCGAGACATTGACAAACTTGGGGGAAAAGGTAAGATTTTGAGTTATGAATGTGTTGTACAGTTGTATAATAGAAGTAGTTTCAGCCCTGCATCTTCAGTATTAGTGATATAGTTATCATTCAACTTAAATTTTCAATAAGTCTCCTATATCTAAGCAAAGGAACCAAAGGTATCTAAACAAAATGATTAGGAAAAAAGGTTTCTGCAAAAACACTTATCAGTGCATTGAACACTCAATCTTTTATATTTTTGAAATTTTTATTATCACACTCAAGATAATTGGGACATAATTTTTCAAATGATTGAGTTGTGTAAAGATTTTATTTCTTTATAAGATGAAGCCATGGAACAAGGAATGTGTTCAGGATTTCTCATGTGTTTCTTTCTTTTTTTTTTTTTTTAATAAGAAAATGCTTTGTATATGTGTGTCAAAAAGAAGGAAAGACAGACAGACAGGTAGCCAGAGTGACCTGTTAAGGATTCCATTTGACTGTCTACCAAACTCGACATATATCATCCTAAAATTTCTCCTACTTCTTTTGGAGATTTTTTACTAACTTACTAAAAAATAAAAGATGCTAAGTTAAATGAAGTGAATCATTAAGGAATAAAGGAGGAAAAGAGATAAAGAAATATCAGAAGACAAAATATATTCACAATATTCAAAATCACACTATGTCAGGAAGCTTTGTATTTTTCAATCTAAACTTAAATCATGAAATAAGTGAACCATCTGTGTTGACTTTCATCTTTCACTTCAACAAAACTCTACTCTTCATCTTACTCAGAATCCTGTAGTTTTACTATATGTATGGTTCTTACCTTCTGGCTCCTGGCTTTTGGAGTGCAATCTGCCCTAGTGAATCCATAGTTGAAATCAATGTGTTTGAGCTAAAAATAACTTAAATAGTGATAATGGAGAACACACAGAATACAACATCTATAATATTCTAGCATTGCTATAAACAAATTTCATTGTTAAATCTTGGATCCATTTATTATGAGCATGGTAAATCTTGAGAAAGGCTCGCAGATTAATTTTGTGGGCTTTTTTAACAATGTAACTTTTTTAGAAAGAAGAAGGGTCTAAGAATTTTACACCACTTTCTGTCTTTAGTTCCTTGTTTGTATTTCTTCTTTTACATGCTGAAAGAGGATGGCCATAGTGTGAGCTTCATAGTACCAGCAATTGCCCTTTAACTGTCCTCTCACACCCTTTCCCACCTCCTTTCCTGCCAATCCAAATTATTTTAAGTTCCCACCACAAGAATTCCTTTAATTCATAGAGATGTTGAATCCATGTCTTCTTCATGTTCTTAACTTCATCTAATTTTCTCATTAACCAGCTTAGAATCTATGTACACAATTTCACATTGTATTATGTAATGTCCACACTTAGTCTCTTACACTTCCCCTCTCTAATGTGCTTTTCTTTTTCCCCACTAAAAACTCTAGTTCTGACTAGGTGCAGTGGCTCAACCCATAGTCCTAGCACTTTGAGAGGCCAAGATGAGAGGATTATTTGAGGCCAGGAGTTTGAGACCAGCCTGGGCAAAGTAGAGAGATGCCATTTCTATAAAAAGAGATTTTTTTCCCCTTAGGGATCCCAATATTTTATTTGCATACCATTCTTGCATAGATCATCCCTTAGGATGCATCAACATCATTTCAGAAAAAAAAAAAAAAAAAACAAACCTAAGAGAATACTGTCTTCTACATTCTCATTAAATCCCATTTGGGCTGTTATCCTGAGTTCCATTCCCTTTCTTACTGGGGGGCAGGTAGCTCTGTCCCACCGGATTTTTGGCTTTCTTGGGTCAGCCAGTGCTTCTGCCTAGATCTATGCTGACAGCCGTGGCACTGGCCAAAGTTACTGTTTGCCCTGTTCAGGCAGCTCGCTAAGGCTTTTCAGCCCAGCGAAGATCTCCTGTTCTGTGGGTTGTAGAGGGCTTGAGTGGAGCACTATATCTGAATCAGAGTCTCAGAAGGGGAGATCCCCCAGTCCTCTGGTCGGTTGCATGCTCCTTCTGGGTAGGGCAGTGCTCCACATTGCAGCAACTTGCCCTATTTGGTTTATACCCACTGTCCAACCAGGCCCACAAAATGAACCTACCTCATTTGGAATTGTGGAGATCACTCGGCTTCTGAGTCTCTCTCGCTGGGAGCTGCTTTCTGGAGCTGCCTCTTATTCAGCCATCTTGGGATCCTTGAACTCATCATTTTTTACGGCAGCATAGTATTCCATGTTGTATATGTGCCACATTTTCCTTGTCCAGTCTATCATCAAAGGGCATTTGGGTTCGTCCTAGGTCTTTGCTATTGTAAACAGTGCTGCAATGAACATACATCTTTATAATAGAATGATTTATAATCCTTTGGATATATACCCAGTAATGGGATTGCTGGGTCAAATGGAATTTCTATTTCTAGGTCCTTGAGGAATCGCCACACTGTCTTCCACAATGGTTGAACTAATTTACACTCTCACCAACAGGGTAAAAGTGTCCTTATTTCTCCAAATCCTCTCCAGAATCTGTTGTCTCCAGATTTTTTAATGATAGCCATTCTAATTGGTGTGAGATGCTATCTCAATGTGGTTTTGATTTGCATTTCTCTAACGACCAGTGATGATGAGCATTTTTTCATATGTTTGTTGGCCTCATGTATGTCTTCTTTTGAAAAGTGTCTGTTCATATCCTTCACCTACTTTTGAATGGCTTTTTTTTTTTTTGTAAATCGGTTTTAGTTCTTTGTAGATTCTGGATATTAGTCCTTTGTCAGATGGGTAGATTGCAAAAATTTTTTCCCATTCTGTTAGTTGCTGGTTCACTCTACTGATTGTTTCCTTTGCTGTACAGAAGCTCTGTAGTTTACTTAGATACCATTTGTCTATTTTGGCTTTTGCTGCCAATGCTTTTGGTGTTTTAGCCATGAAGTCCTTGCCTGTGCCTATGTCCAAAATTTTTTTTAAATATTAACTGGGCACCGATAGTCTTAGCTGCTTGGGAAGCTGAGGATAGAGGATTACTTGAGTCCAAGAGTTGGAGGCTGCAGTGAACTATGATCAGGCCACTATATTTCAGTCTGGGTGGTACAGCCAGATCCTGTCCCAAAGACATTTCAAAGAGACAGCCTATCTTGTTTATTCTGCACCTAAACTCTCAGAATCACCTGAGGGATATGTAAACAACTGAAATGGTTTTTCCTGACATGCCACAATTGTCTATTCAAGCAACAACTACTCATATTGGCTTCTCTGTTAATTTCCAGTTACTCACTTTTCCCAAATTTGTACAAAGTGTACTATATCTAGATTGATTCGTGTTCTCCATTCTCTATTATAAATTCTGTTTTTGTTCTCTGTTTTTTGAATTAGTCTACCAGTTAACAGCTTCTCATGCCAGAATCAATTTACATACAAAACAAATCAGTGATTTTGACTTATTCTTGACATGCTCTTCAAAATATTTTTAAAATATCCTTGAATGTCTAACAAATCCATTCCTTTCCAATAGGCATATTAGGAAATAAAAGTAAAATGAATGAATGAATGAATGAGTAAATAATTGAAATGAAAGTGTATACCAAGTTTAGACCTCCCTGTTAATTTTGCTTTCCACAGCAGCTCCCGCTCCCTCTCGTGTATGGCGCCCAGCAGCCTTGTTTCTGACTCTTCTGTGCCTTCTCCTGCTCATTGCGTTGGGAGTCTTGGGAAGCACATGTATGTACTAGCCCTGTTTCAGTTAAAAGAGAAAGTATCTAGAATTTGAAATATTTAACAACAAATGTTTATTCCTTGAGTGGAAGATTTGTAATAATGATAGGTGATATGCCCACAAGGAGGACTTACTTACAATGTGGAACGTAGTGTCTTTCCCTTACTCCTGTAATGGCTTTACCTACCCCTTTAATCTTTATACTACTTCTGCAAATGATAAAGGATGATGGTTCTATTGAGAGTTTATAATATTTTGTCATTTTTTAATGTGAAGTTTACATAACTTTGAAGATAGAAATGGAAAAAGTGAATGAACTACAAAATATCAATGAAGAGCTTCAGAGAAATGTTTCTCTACAACTGATGAGTAACATGAATAGCTCCAACAAGATCAGGAACCTCTCCACCACACTGCAAACAACAGCCACCAAATTATGTCGTGAGCTATATAGAGAAAAAAAAGGTATTCCTGAATTCTCTTGGTGTTATTTATTGGACAATAAACTAAATCGCTGAGACTCTTAAGAATCATTTTATAATTAGCTAGCAGCCTTTTCCTAGGGAGTCATAATTTGGGGGAAGGAATTACATGTGGTTGATAGAGAATTCATTTCCTTGCAGTTAGAAGAAAGAAAGAGTAATAATAATAGGGCCCCAAATTATCGGGAGATAACAGTTACATGATAAAATGTTAGAACAGGTTCTCTAATCTGTCACTATAATTATTCTGGGCAATGAGGTTAATAAAAGATAGGGAGGAAGTGACACCTCTTTACAGGTGACTTCATTCTTAAATTTCAGTCAGTGATGGATAACAAAGTCCACAAGAAAAAAATAAATTGAGATGTCACCTTCAGGATCAGGGGAAGTTGGTCTTATAATATCTCCATAAGTTTCTATAGTCATGGTTGCTAAAACATATTTCTTTTGCTCCTGAGAAACCTCAAAGTTTCACTATACAGAATATTTCCTGTAATTTGTGTTTGTTGTCATTAAAGAATACAAAAAATAGGAAAGAGTGATTGATATAGGAAGATACACTTGAATCCCAGAGCTTAATTTGAAATTTTTTTGTTTAAGCTATGTGTCTGACACATTATGATGGCATATAGGGAACTAGAATACAGGATTCACTTACTTCCCCTTTGATGTAAAAAGAAGAAACAGCATGTAATCCCAGCTACTTGCGTGGCCGAGGGGAGAGTCACTTGAATCCAGGATATGGAGGCTGCAGTGAGCTGAGACTGCGCCACTACACCCCAGCTTGGGGAAGAGAGCAAGAGCCTGTCTCAAGAAAGAGAGAAAGAAAGAAAGAGAGAAAGAGAGAAAGAGAGAGAGAGAAAGAAAGAAGAAA
Source organism: Sapajus apella (assembly GCF_009761245.1). Lineage (NCBI taxonomy): Eukaryota > Metazoa > Chordata > Mammalia > Primates > Cebidae > Sapajus > Sapajus apella. Next base: position 1,073,124 of record NW_022437026.1, on the reverse strand, counting down.
GAAAGAAAGAAAGAAAGAAAGAAAGAAAGAAAGAAAGAAAGAAAGAAAGAAAGAAAGAAAGAAAGAGAAAGAATCAACAGCAAATGTGGAGAATGTCACATAGAGAGGAAAGGAAATAATAAGAATTATTAATACTATTAATAAAACCCAAATAAAACTATGTTCTTCTTTCAGAGCACAATTGTAAGCCTTGTCCAGAGAGATGGGTGTGGCATGAGGACAGCTGTTATTTCCTAAGTGATGATTCCAAAACCTGGCAGGAGAGTCGAATGGCCTGTGCTGCTCAGAATGCCAGCCTGTTGAAGATTAACAATAAAAGTGCATTGGTAAAGCCCAAGTGTTTCTACCATCATGGGCTAGAGAGGGGCGTGGCATGTTAGAGAAGACCTCAATCAACCAACTCATGATTCTGGTTTATTTTATTTGGGGTGAGAAGTGACTGGAACTTTGTACATTTATCTCAAGATATCATAGGCAAGGCAAAACATATAAAACCTTAGCTTAGGACCTTAGCATAAGAGGCATATTACTAGCTGACAGGTAGATGAGTAGACACAGGGCGCGCAGAATTTATAGGTCTGTATGTATTTCCAAATTAGAATCTGGAATCAAATCTCAGAACGTAATTTATAAACATTAAAATCAGGATGCAGAGATTATTCCTGAGTGTTACTACTTCCATAAAAATGACTTTGGAGGATTTGTTTTGTTTCTACCATTTTGTATTTTTTAATTCACTAAGAGAAATAGACAAGTTATAGTAGGCTAGCATAAAATATGTGTAAACAAGAAGAGCTGGAGGAAGCTGACACAGCCAAGTGTCAAACAGATGTATTGCACTGAGTCCCTGAGTCTCAGGAAAAACGTGTTTTCTAGTAGCTTTATTGATTTATTCATTTTCTTAATTTTTCTTGTCTAGTGTTTCCATGTTACACTTATTTTATATAGCATTTTTGGTCTCTCAAATAATAATCATATATTTTTAATCAAAATTCCATTTTCTAAAAGTCTCTGCTTCCCCACAATAAGAAACTTTTGTTATACTTTAGAAGAGAGAGAAATCAATCCAAAATCTCTTCCTCATCAGATTATTCTCAAGTGACCCATTCATAGTTACTCTAAAAAAGGTCTTTTTAAAGTGTGGAATAAGAAAAAATACCTGTTATTTGGCTACAAAATTCTGGACTGGTTCTGAATTCTGTTTTATAACCACTCACATCTGAGTCTGTGGCATTTTTTCCTACTCTTTCTGTTTCTATTAACTCTTGTTGGTAGCCATTAGCCACCTCCTTTGCCCCTGGACAATGTTTACAGCTCAAATTTTTGAATCCTGAACGTGTCATTGTGAACTTTTCAATGACTGTAAATTAAGGTTATATGTGGATTAGTAGGGCCTCTATTCTTGTGAGACCAGCAATGATAATATTTTTTTAAATGTTGAAATTTTATAGTAAGGAGTACTTTCTTTCAATTTCTTTTAGTGGCATTTAATAGTAGTATGCAATGTCAAGTATGTTACCTTAAAACAGCAATTTGTAAGAAATTACATTATAATGTAAAATACAAAAGTAAGAAACTGTTTCCTGAACAGACCATTTGTATTTCCTGTAGGAATTTATAAAATCCCAAAATAAATATTATTGGTTGGGATTATCTCCCAAAAAAGATCGCACTAATGGTGAGAGTGTTGATAATATAATCAACTCCTCTGACTGGTAAGTGTCCCTTCTTGTTAAAATTTTATAGTTGGGTTTGAGGAGGGGTATTTTCCTTAGGAGCACTGTAGATTCAAATTAAAACTAGCTTCACTAGAAACTGCATCCTACAAGGACTGTTTTCTCTCATGCTTCTTTGATGATTTTCTGATATAGAAAGTTACCATAAATGTCTTCTCGTAACTTTGACAAGCCACTAACAAACTTACAGTAGCCAAATTATGGGGACTTCTGAAAATAATAAGTTTAAGAAAAATTATGGAACATATTGTGCTAAGTTCTGGGGTTCAAAGATGAGTGAAAGACTGATTCATCACTAAAGTTACTTAACCATTGATTGTGTGTGCAGACTGATTGAATGATGCTAGAGATAAAGAGAATATAGTGTGATAATGCTTCAGCAAGAATACACAGACTAACCAATCATAAATTTTAGCAATGCTGCTTTTGTTATAAATGACACTTGAGCCTTAAAAAAAAGTTTCCGGAACAAGGGGGTACAAGTGCAGTTTTGTTATATAAATATATTCCATAGTGATGAAGTCTGTGTTTTCAGTGTAACCATTACCTGGATAGTGTACACTTTACCCTATAGGTGATTTCTCCTTTATTTTCCTCCCACCCTCCTACTTTGTGGAGTCTTCAATGTCCATTATTCCACTTTTTATGTCTATATGTACATATTATTTATCTCCCACTTAAATGAGAACAAACAGTATTTAAATTTATGTCTCTGAGTTATTTCGCTTACGAGAATACTCTCCAGCTCTATCCATTTGGCTGCAAAAGACATGATTTTCTTCTTTTTTGTAGTTGAGTAGTATTTCATGGAGTATATACCCTGAAAGAAAACATAATCTGCTGATGGAAACAGGTCATTTTTATGACTTTGCTATTGTGAATAGTGCTACAATAAACATAGGAGTGTAGATGTCTTTCTCTTAATATAATAATTTATTTTCCTTTGGGTAAATACCCCAAGAGTGGAATTACAGGATGGTAATTCCATTTTTAGTTATTTGAGAAATTGCTATAGCACTAACTTATATTCTGAAATGGGCATTTTTGAATGAAACATTTAAAGACTGGTTTAGAAGAGCATATCAGGTCAAAGAATAAACCTTAGCATGATACATTACATATATAGTAGAGATAAATTAATTTGTTTAGTACAATGAGGAATGTGGTTATATGCTATTTTAAGTGGGTTTATGTGTTGTATTTGTTCTGCTTATAATGAGAAAAAAAATAAGTCTTTACATAAAAATGGTGGCTCACGTCTGTAATCCCAGTATTTTGGGAGGCCAAGGAGGGCGAATCATGAAGTCAGGAGTTCGAGACCAGCCTGACCAACATGGTGAAACCCCGTCTCTACTAAAAATAGAAAAATTAGCAGGACGTGGTGGCAGGCACCTGTAATTCCAGCTACTCAGGAGGCTGAGGCTTGAACCCAGGAGGCAGAGATTGCAGTGAGCCAAGATGGCATCGCTGCACTCCAGCCTGGATGACAGAGGGAGACTCTGTCTCAATTATTAATAATAGCAATAATAATAAAATAGTGACAAATTTCATTTGTACTTTTTAATCTTTAAGATTTGGGAAGCAGACAATATCAGACAAAGAAAGAAACCAGAGTCTCAACCTGCTGGACACTGTTGGAAGTTCATCTTTTTCTTTTTTGATACGGAGTTTTGCTCTTGTTGCCCAGGCTGGAGTGCAGTGGCGCAATCTCGGCTCACTGCAACCTCTGCTTCCCAGGTTCAATTGATTTTCCTGCCTAAGCCTTCTGAGTAGCTGGGATTACAGGCATGTGCCACCACACGCGGCTAATTTTTGTATTTTTAGTAGAGACGGGGTTTCTCCATGTTGGACAGACTGGTTTCGAACTCTTTACCTCGCGATCTGCCTGCCTCGGCCTCCCAAAGTGCTGGGATTACAGTCGTGAGCCACCACATCCTGCCGGAAGTTCATCACTTAACACGTGTTTTTTAGTGTATATTTTTAGACGGAGATAGCTCTGAGTCAACTGTGTTGAGGTGCCCCACACTGAGTTTAGGCACTGTGATCCCTGCGTACTCATCACATAGGGCCATAATGGCAAACAGAATTTTTTGTTTTGTTTGTTTGCTTTTTCTTTCAGATAGAAATAGTAAGTGTAGGAGTGTGGGTCAGAAAGACAAGGTGGCCCCATCTCTGGTGGTTGGCAATGATAGGATAGAATGGAGATAAGCTATCTCCAAATGGTAGGAGAAGGACATATATTTTAAAGATCTCGTTTGGAGTGAAGGACTAGAACAAAGGTAATGTGTGTGTCAGGAGAGAGTACAGATGGAATCTTGTTTTGAAAATATAGAAAATGTATGTGTTTGTAATCGTTGAAAATGCAATTGTAATCTATAACGGAATGGAAAACAGTAGATATTTTCAATTATCAAAAGGAAAACTGAAAAAAGTCTATAATAATTGTATGCATGACATGTATGTACATAAATATCTTATTTTCATTTTTTAACTCTGTATTGTTTTAGGGTTTGTTTCTGAAAGGGGGCAGTAATAATTGACATTTGTACTATGTCACCACAAATAAATCTCATTCTTAAAAATTTAATTGATGAAGTTATTTACTGGTTGATATTTTACCCAAGTGTGGATACTAAATTAATCTAAAAGATAATATTTTTAATTTATAAATTTGTTTTTAACGTATAATACCTGATCATTAATCTAGTATTGATGGGCTGGTATTAGAACTTCGGAGTAAAATCTTATGGAAGCGTCACTTGGAGATGATGTTGAACTTAAGGCGTCATACCTTAGGTGAATTCCTGGACTCTGATGATTATGAAAAGCACTTGAGGAAGACAGGGTCCAAGACTTACTACTGGGTCAGTTAGACTAGAAAGTCTTCGGAAATGGCATTATTCCAAAGTATATTATATATGAAGGGGGTGGGGTGCTAAGTCTGTAAGTAAAGGGCAGCAAATATCAGATGCTAAAAAGTGGAAAAAGCAGGGGGAAATGAAGCAGTGTTTGACATTGCATATGTGTCAATATAAAGAATCAGCTTGGACACTTTTGATACTCTGAACATTAAATTAGATTTAGTTTAAACAATGCAGAGTCTAGGGCAATATTATCATGTTGGAAATGTAATGTTTTTTCTGTGAATATGTTTCAAATATCTGACTTGCCAAGTGTAATTCATTACTTTCTCTTTCAGGGTTATAACAAATGCACCTGACTTAACGAACATGTATTGTGGATATATAGGTGGACTATATGTTAATTATTATGACTGCACTTATGAACAAAGAAGGATATGTGAGAAGATGGCCAATCCAGTGCAGCTTGGTTTTATACATTTTAGGGAGGCATCAGGCATCAATTAAATACATTTAAGAAGTGCAGGCTGGGTGCAGTGGCTCACCCCTGTAATCCCAGCACTTTGGGAGGCTGAGGAGGATGGATCACAAGAGGTCAGGAGTTTAAGACGTGGAACTCCATCTCTAAAAATCAAAAATAATAAATAATATGAAATAAAAAAATTCAGAAGTGTAGTTGATGGCAGGGAGGTGGGAGCGTTCCAGGCTATAGGTAAATTTAAACATTTTCTGGTTAACAGTTGGTTGAGTTTGTCTAAAGACCTGGGATTTCATCATGCAGGTGAAACATCTAGGTAGAAGGCTTCAGATAGAATAGATTGTGAATGTTAATGCCGGAGAGGTATAATGAAGCATGTCCGACGTCCCACTTCTCATCATGGCCTGATCTAGTCTTTCAGGTGAATTTTAAAAGAGTCCTGGTTGAAGAGGAAGTCCATTCAGATGGTTGGAGGGGAGCGGCTTAGAATTGTACTTTTCATTTACATTCGTCCCCTCTGGTCAAGATTTGTCAGAGGCAACATCAAAGACCAGCACATTTTAATTTTGTCCCATAGCATTGCCAGGATGGCATGGCTGCCTGTCCCAGGTCCGTCCTGTACTTCCACAGGACTCTGTGGCTGAAGGTCTTATGAGTCAAAGGACTTATAGCCAATTGATTGTTTTAGACCAGATAAGAATGGATGTGAACAGGCATTAATTACCTCTTAAAATTATTATTTTGTGTAAAAGCCAATAAACAAAAATGAAAAGGCAAAGTTATAAGACTGACTTATTTTTAACTTCTGTGTGTTGAGCTACTATAAGCTTGGTTTTTGTTACAGACATACAGCAATTAGCTAAGCAAACATAAGCATTGTTCTGAAAAAAATTAAATATATATATATGTTTATCTTCATAACTCACAACTGGGAGTATTATACCCAAGAGGTTTTGTTACAAGGTATCTTTTATTATTATTATACTTGAAGTTCTGGGATACATGTGAAGAATGTGCAGATTTGTTTCATAGGTGTATACGTGCCATGGTGGTTTGCTGCACCCATCAACCCATCATCTACATTTCTCCTTATGATATTCCTTCCTTAGACCCCCAACCCTCAATAGGTCCTGGTGTGTGATGTTTCCCTCCCTGTGTCCATGTGTTCTCATTGTTCAACTCCCACTTATGAGTGAGAACATGCAGTGTTTGGTTTTCTGTACCTATGTTAATTTACCTTTTCTAGTGAAAAAGGGTTTAGGTTCCCAGCAGGGAGCTGCATCTGTAAGACCTATGAGGGACAGCAAATATGATAAGCCTTCTTAAACAGTCCTACAATTCTGTGGGAGGGGCGCCAATGTAAAAGGGGATCCCTTAACCCCAAAATTTACCATGACCTGGGTAATAGGAACATTTGCTAAGAGGATATTCCAGTTATAAAACCAGCCCAATATGGCTTGCATGTGAAGCATATTAATCACCTCATCTGGGGTGATTCACTTGGTATTTTATAGGGAAAGTCGGGCAGTCCCCTTCTGATATGGTTTGGTTATTTTAACAAGGCTTTAACTAAAATAGCATATTTTTAGGTAAATTTCTGGCAAGGTCAACTTCAAGAAGCCTATATGGCCAATCAATTCTTGCTGCATTATTTATTTATTTATTTGGAGATAAAGTCTCACTCTGTCACCCAGGCTGGAGTGCAGTGGTACAGTCTTGGCTTGCTGCAACCTCTGCCTCTTGGGTTCAAGCGATTCTCCTGCCTCAGCCTCCCAAGTAGCTGAGACTACAGGTGTGCGCCACCACACCTGGCTAATTTTTGTATTTTTAGTAGAGACGGGATTTCACCATGTTAGCCAGGCTGGTCTTGAACTCCTGACCTCAGACGATCAGGCTGTATTTTATGCAAAATAACCAGGCCAAGTATAATAAGTCTAAAACTTATTTTGCATACAAATTGGCTGTGTCCCCACACAAATATCATTTCCAATTGTAGCTCCCATAATTCCCATGTGTTGTGGGAGGGACCTGGTGGGAGATAACTTAATCAGGAGGGCAGTTTTCCCAATACTGTTCTCATGCTGGTGAATAGGTCTCACAAAATCTGATGGTTTTATAAGGGGAAACCATATCATTCCATCCCTGGCCTTCCCACATCTCATGTCCTCACATTTCAAAACCGGTCATGTCTTCTCAAAAGTCTTCCAAAGTCTTAACTCATTTCAGAATTAACTCAAAAGTCCGCAGTTCAAAGTCTCATCTAAGGCAAAGCAAATCTCTTCTCCATATGAGGCAGTAAAATCAAAAGCAAGTTAGTTACTTCCTAGATAAATGAGTGTAAAGGCACTAAATAAATACAGCCATTCTCAATGGGAGAAATTGGCCATAATCAAGCTGTATTTTACTGCCCCACAGTATTTCAGACTTGCAAGGGGCTACAGGCCTCTTCTCACAGCTCTACTAGGCAGTGCCCAAGTAGTGATTCCATGTGGGGACTCTAACCCCACAATTCTCTCCCGCAGTGCCCTAGTAGAGGTTGTCCATGAGGGCCCCACCTCTGCAGCAAACTTCTTCCTGGACATCCAGGCATTTCCATACATTCTCTGAAATCTAGGTGGAGGTTCCCAAAACTCAATCCTTGTCTGCTGAGTACTCACAGGCTCAGCACCACATGGAAGCTGCCAAGACTTGGGGCTTGCACCCTGTGAAGCAACATAAGCACACAAGAAACAAAAAAAAGTGGAAACATGACACCTCCAAACAAACCAATACTTTTCTAGAAAAAGACTATCTCTTGGTCACGAAATCTGCCTAAACCAATCTGTAGAAAACATTTCTAGCTATTATCTTCTAGAAAGTTTTATGGTTTCAGGTCTTAAATTTAAGTCTTTGATTTATCTTGAGTTGATTTTTGAATAAGGTGAGCGATAAGGATCCAGTTTTATTTTACATGTGGATTGCTAATCATCACAGCATGATTTGATGAATAGGATATCTTCTCTTCACTCTATGTTTTCGCATGCTTTTTGAAGATCAATTGATTGTAAATATTTGGCTTTATTTCTGAGTTCTGTATTCAGTTTCACTGGTATACATGCCGATTTTTATGCCAGTACTATGCAGTTTTGGTATTTATATTCTTGTAGTATAGTTTGAAGTCAGGTAATATGATGCCTCTAGATTTGTTCTTGTTGCTTAATCTTGCTTTGGCTATGCAGACTCTTTTCCAGTTCCATATAAATTTTAGAATTTTTTTTTCTAGTTGTGTGAAGAATGGTGATGGTCTTTGATGGGAATTGCATTAAATTTGTAGATTGTTTTGGCAACATGGTCATTTTCACAGTGTTGATTCTACCCATCCATGAGCATGGATGTATTGCCATTTATTTGTGTCATCTATGATTTCTTTCAGCATTTTCTGTATTTTTTAAAATAGATTTTTCAACTTTTGGTTTAGTGTATTCCTAAGTATTTTATTTTATTTTTGGCAGCTTTTGTAAAAGGAATTGAGGTTTTGTTTTTTTTTCAGCCTGGTTGTAATTGGGGTACAGCAGTGCTACTCATTTGTGTACAATGATTTTGCATATTGAAACTTTATTCAATTCTTTCCTCAAATCTAGGAACTTTTTGGATGAGTCTTTAGGGTTTTCTAAGTATGCAGTTATATCATCACCAAAAAAAAACAGTTTGACTTCTTCTTTACTGATTTGGATGCCCTTTATTTTTTTCTCCTTTCTGATTGCTCTGGCTAAGACTTCTGGTACTATGTTGGATAGCAGTTGGGAAAGTTGGCCTCTTTGTCTTTTTTCCAGTTCCCAGAAGAAATGCTTTTACCTTTTCCACTTTTAGTATAATGTTGCCTGTGGGCTGGTCATATATGGCTCTTATTACCTTGAGATATTTCCCTTCTATGCCAATGTTACTGAGAGTTTTAATCATAAAGTGATGCTAGATTTTGTCAAATGCCTTTTGTGCATCTATTGAAATGCTCATTTTTTAAACTTCATTTTTGTGATATATCACATTTATTGACTTATATATATTAAACCATCCCTGAATCCCTGATATGAAATCCACTTGATTGTGGGGTGTTACCTTTTTAATATGCTGTTGAATCCATTTAGCTAGTATTTTGTTGAGGATTTTTGCATTAATGTTTATCAGGGATATTGGTATGTAGTTTTTTGTTGTTGTTGTCCTTTACCCCTTTACTGGTTTTGGTATTAGAGTGATACTGGCTTCATAGTACGACTTTTAAAAGATTCTTACTTTCTCTATCCTTTGGAATAGTTTTGGTGAGATTGGTAAGAAATCTTTAAATGTCTCATAGAATTCAGCTGTGAATCCATCAGGTCCTGTACTTTTTTGTTTTTGGCAATGTTTTTATTACTGTTTCAATTTCAGTACTTGCTATTGTTCTGTTCAGAGTTTCTATTTATTGTTGGTTTAATCTAAGATATTTTTTAGGAATTTTAATCTAAGTATATTTTTAGGAATTTATCCATTTTTTCTAGATTTTCTATTTTGTGCATGAAAAGGTGTATATAATATCCTTAAATAATTGTATTTCTCTAGTATCGGTTGTAATATCTCCTGTTGTATTTCTAATTAAGCTTATTTGGAAAGTTTCTCTTATTTTCTTGACTTATCTCACTAATGGCCTATCAGTTTTGTTTATCTTTTTATAGAACCAGCTTTTTGTTTCATTTATCTTTTGTATTTTTATTTTAAATTCATTCGGTTCTGCTCTGATCTTTGTAAGTTCTTTTCTTCTACTGGGTTTGAGTTTGGTTTATTCTTGTTTCTCTAGTTTCTTGAGGTATTACTTTAGATTGTCTATTTGTGCTCTTTCAGACATTTTGATGTAGGCATTTCATGCTATGAACTTCCCTCTTAGCACTGCTTTTGTTGTATGCCAGAGGTGTTCATAACTTGTGTCACTATTATGGTTTAGTTCAAAGACTTTTTAAATTTCTATCTTAGTTTAGTTGTTTACCCAAAAGTTCATTAAGGAGATTATTTCATTTCCATGGATTTGTGTACTTTTAAGAGTGCCTTGTGTTGTTCATTTCCAATTTGATTTCACCATGTTCTACAAGGTTACTTGATATAATTTAGACGTTCTTAAATTTATTGAGACTTGTTTTGTGTCCTGGCATATGGCTTATCTTGGAAAATGTTACTTGTGCTGATAACAAGAATGTGTATTCTGTAGTTGTTGGGTAAAATGTTCCATAAACATTTGCCAACTCTATTTATTCTGGGATATAGTTCAAGTCCATTGTTTCTTTGTTGACTTTCTGTCTTGATAACATATCTTGAGCTGTCAGTAGAGTAATGAAATCCCCCACTATTATTGTGTTGATGTCTATCTCATTTCTTAGATCTAGTAGTCATAGTTTTATGAATTTGGGAGCTCCAGTGTTGGGTGCATATATGTTTGGGATGGTAATATTTTCCTGTTGGGGAATTTCTTTTATCATTATATAATGTCCATCTTTTTAGTTTTTTACTGTTTTTGCTTTGAAGACTGTTTTGTCTGCTCTAAGAATAGCTACCCTTGCTTATTTTTGCTTTCTGTTTGCATGGAATATGTTTTCCACCTCTTTATCTTAAGTTTATGTGAGTCTTTATGTATTAGTTGAGTCCCTTGAAGACCGCAGAAACTTAGTTGTTGGATTTCTAACAATTCTGCCACTCTGTATCTTTTAAGTAAAGCATTTGGGGAATTTATATTCAATGTTAGTGTGGATATGCGAGGCACTATTCTATTCATCATGCCAGTTGTTGCCTGAGTAACTTGTGTGTGTGTTTTTAAAAATTTTAAATAGGCCCTGTGATATTTATATTTTTAGAAGGTAGTATTTTTTTGTGTTTTGAGGTATTGTTTCAAGATTTAGAATTCCTTATTGCATTCCAGTGAAAGAAAAAACAAAAAAGATTTATAACTCTTTTTTTTTTTTCATTTGTTGTAGTTCTGTCTTGGTGGTGACAAATTCTTTCAGCATTTATTTGTTTAAAAAGACTATCTTTCCTTCATTTATGCAGCTTAGTTTTGCTGGACTCAAAATATTTGGCTGAAAACTATTTTGTTTGAGGAGGCTCATGGTAAAACCCCAATCCTTCTGACCAGCAGGATTTCTGTTGTGGAGTCAGCTGTTAATCTGATAGGCTTTCCATGAGAGATTGTCTGATGCTTTTGGCAGCTTTTAAGATTCTTTCCTTCATCTTAATTTTATATAACCTGATGACTATGTGCCTAAGTCATGATCTTTTTTCAATGAATTTCCCAGGTGTTCTTTGAACTTCTTGTATTTGGATGTCTAGATCTCTAGAAAGGCCAGGGACATTTTTCTGGTTTATTCTCTCAACTACATTTTCTAAACTTTTAGATTCCTCTTAATTCTCAAGAACAAAAATTATTCTTAAGTTTGCACATTTAACATAACTCCAACTTACTGAAAGACTTTGCTCATATTTTAATTTTTTTTTTTTGTCTTTGTCAAATTGGGATAATTGCCCTGTCTTCAAGCTTTGAAGTTCTTTCTTTTATCTGTTCTAATCAACTGTTGAAACTTTTCAATGCATGTTGTATTTCTCTAAGTGCGTCTTTCAATTTCACAAGGCGTACTTGTTTTGTCTTTATGATATTTATTTCTCTGAAGAATTATTCATTTATATTTTGTATTTTTTAAAGAATTTGTTTACGGTAGTTTTCATCTTTCTGTGGTACTTCTTTGAGTAAATTAATAATCAACCTTCTGAATTCTTTATCTCGTAATTCAGAGGTTTCTTGTTTTGGATCCATTGCTGGGGGTCTAGTGTGATTTTTGGGTGTGTTATAAAATCCTGTTCAGTCATATTACCAGAGTTATTTTCATGATTCTTTCTCATTTAGGTAAATTATTTCAGCTGGAAGAACTGAAACTCAAGGGCTGCTGTTCAGATTTTTTCATCCCATGTGGTAATCTCTTGCTGTGGTGTTCTCCTTTTTCCCCTATGGATTCGGCTTCTTGAGAGATGGACTGCAGTGATTGTTATTGCTCTTCTGGGTCTGGCCACCTAGCAGGGCTACCAGACTCCAGGGTGCTGCTGGGGAATGTCTGCAAAGAGTCCTGTGAAGTGATCCATCTTCAGGTCTCCCAGCCATGGAAACCAGGATCTGCGCTGATGTAGCTAGCAGGGGAGTGGAAGTAGATTCTGTGAGGACCTTGATTGTAGATATGTGTAGTGTGCTGACTTTCTCGAATGCTGGTTATACCAGCAATGAAGTTGTCACGTGGACAGACTCAGGACCTCTGCTTAGCCAGGATGTTTTAGTCACTGGAATTAGCTGTTGTCTTCTTACTTTGAGCAGAGTTTTACTCTCATGAGTTGCTGTAATGGCTTGAGTTTGTTTGCTCCAGCCAGGAGGTGGCACTTTCAAGACAGCAACAGCTGTTGGAGTAGAAGGGGTACAAAAGCTTGCTCTAAGTTGGCCAGGATAAGTATTCGGATTTCTCAAGCCATGAACAAGGCCATATTGCTCCCAAAATTTATGTTTTTCTGTGTGTGTGTTTGGATACCAGGGCAGCAAGAGAAATAGCATCTGGTGGGGGCAGGGTTATGCATATCTGAACTCAGACTCTTCTTGGGTGGGGCTTGCCATAGCTGCTGTCAGGGATGGGGATTGGTTCTCAGGCCAAAGGAGTTATGTTTCAGAGGGGATTATGGCTGCCTGTGCTGTGTCACACAGGTCACCAGGAAAGTGGAAGAAAGCTGGCAGTGACAGTCCTTAACCAGCTCCCAGGCAGCTGAGGAGACCCGTCTTGCTCCTGCTGTGCCCCACCAACAGGGCCAAGTTTATAATAGGCAGCCCGTGCGGCTCAGTCATTGCCCCTGGCTACAAGCCTCTAAGAAAGCAATCATGCATTTAGGCCACACCCCTCCATGCCTTCCCACACTTTAAGCCACAGCTCCTGTGCTTATATCTGCAGCATTTCCTGTTTGCTCCCTGGATTGCCATCAAGAAAATTTGTGCCCAGTCCACATTATTACCAAGTTCAGTTGCCAGCTTCTTTCATCCTGAGACATCCTCCCTAATTCTGCTGGCCGCCTTCTCCGAGGACCCCTGTGAGATAAAGTCATCCATCACTTTGCTGGGCTCAAGCTGGAGAATGGGAGTACCTACCAGGCTCTTCCAGCTGCTTCTTCTACTTTTATATTTTGCATGGCTCCCTTTCAGGATTCCCAGTGGGGCTGTGTGTTCAGAGGAAGATTTTCCCCCACAAAGTTTTTTGGCTATCTCACAGAATTTGCAGTGACAAATTGTTTCAATGGATCTATGAATTCTTTCAGTTTGCTTCATATATTTCTGAGGTGTTTTTGGAGAAAAGTTTACAGTTTCAGTCTTCAAACACGGTTCTGTCATACAAGTGGGAGCTGTGCCTTACTCCTATCTCCTGTCATTTTCTCCCTGTGACTCCACATTTTTAGACAGACTTAAAGAAGTTAATTTTCCCAAGGTGATGTAATTAATATATCATATATGCTCTGGAATCTAAACTTGAATATAGGCAATATAAGATCTCTAAGATACTAAAACAGATGTTGTTTGTCTTCCTCATATGCAGAAAATAGAAATAAGTTGTCCAGTCTGACTTGGTTATTTGGGTTAGTTTTTTAGTACCACCATCTCATCAATACTCAGCAAGACACCACCTTGCAACAGAAAGAAACCTTAAGAAATATCTCCCAGCCGGACGCGGTGGCTCACGCCTGTAATCCCAGCACTTTGGGAGGCTGAGGCGGGTGGATCACGAGGTCAAGAGATCGAGACCATCCTGGTCAACATGGTGAAACCCCGTCTCTACTAAAAATACAAAAATTAGCTGGGCATGGTGGTGCGTGCCTGTAATCCCAGCTACTCAGGAGGCTGAGGCAGGAGAATTGCCTGAACCCAGGAGGCAGAGGTTGCAGTGAGCCGAGATCGCGCCATTGCACTCCAGCCTGAGTAACAAGAGCAAAACTCCGTCTCAAAAAAAAAAAAAAAAAGAAATATCTCCCAACAGCTAAAATCTCTTCAAGTCCAGAACATGGAGCTTGCAGAAAAGCTGCAGCATGTGACTGAAACACTCTGTCGTGTGCTCTATGACAAAACTGGAGGTAAGCATGTCCTGGTCACTCTACCCCCGTGCTATCTTACAATAGAGAGCTGGAATTCCCACCAGTTCCTAGCAGAATTCTGAGGCAAGCAGACCTGCCTGAGAGAGGGCAGAAGCTACTGAGCACCACAGCAAGTTTGTCATAACATGATAAAAATATCCAAGTTATTATTTTAACAATTTGTTTTATTTTATGAAATATTTCAAATTTACACGAAGATGTAAACCATAATTTAATACCTACTTATGTATTAACCACTGAGATTTTAACATGTTAACTAGGTTGCTTTTAAAATAAAGAAATTGTTATGGATATGACTCAAGTTTTCACCCCACTACAAAGCCACAAAAGACTGCATTACAGGTTCCTAACTCTAAATGACCCAAGGTATCCTTTGAAATAGGAAAATGTAGTTTCTCTGTCAAAACATATTTCATTTAAAGCCATGTTTGAACAGACACCATTCTTCCCTATATACAATATAGGATTTAGCCTCCCAGGAGACAGGACATAGTCTATGTAATCATTTGTATCTTACAGTTATCTGAGTTACAGAGAGGTAGATAAGTTTTTAAGTGGCAGGAAAATCATATAAATTTGGAGTAGAACATACAGCTTACTTTCAGTTAGAAATGATTTTTGTTGTTTTGGGTGACCTGCTGTTTCTAAGAATGAGTATGGAAATTGAGGAGTGGAAAAGAAAGAGGTTGGTGACCCCACATTTCAAGTAAACTCATTTTGGTACAGAGACTATAATTTCATCACCCAAGGAAGAATGGATACTTAATGCTTCATTTTAGAAATAGAGTGTGATTAAATTTACCTTTTCCTTCTTTGAAAGATTTCATATTGTATTAGATGACACAACCCCAAGAAGCAGAGGCTGTGTGGCCATCATCAGTGGAATGGCTTTCTCAAAGGACTGCCGAGTTGAGGCGGTGTGCATGTGAGAGGAGGATGGCAAAAGTGAAGCCAAAAAGCCTCCATTGGCCTCCCTGAACCATTTGGCCAAAGTGATTGACTCCCCAGCTGCAACTACAACAGAGTTGAGCCAAGTGAGGTCAATGCAAGGGCTACTTGAGACATTGGGAAATGGAACATTATCAGGAAAGACCGTCTCTGTCACTAGTACAAGATGGAGTCTCATGTTTCCTGTTCACAGTCACCAGACTTTCCAAGTTTGGGTCCATGCACATATTTACCAGTCCCAAGAAGTCCTATTTATATGCCACTAACCAGCCTCAGAAATTCATAATGTCATCTACCTTCTTGGCTTAGAGATAACTTTTGGCTTTCTTTCTTCCCAATGTCTAATATCACCTCCCTGTTTCCATGTCTTCTTTACATCTGGAGGAGTGAGAAACTTTTTAAAGTAGAAGAAATATTGGGAAGTAACATCTTTTGCCCTGACAGTCAAGTAGTCCATCTGAATTTAGCAGTCATTCCCCAGATTGTACCACCAAATGCACAAGGAATCTTCTTCTTGTTTCAGTTCACACTGTTCACTTCCCAGTCCCTCAGTAAAGACCCCATCTACTATGTCTATGGCCTGCTTCCCAACAGGGATGTCTCTTGTTATGAGAATCTCAATGTCCTCTAAACATCCATCCCTGTGTCCATTAAGATTCTGATAATTTGGTCCTTTTGTAGTTCATGAGCATGATGATTGGGTGTTCATGAGAACATGGGAGATATGCCACCCTCTGAACCTTGTTATGACATCGGTACATTACCCATCTGACCTAAGGGGGGAAAAATTCTGATAATTGTCTACCTTCCATAGGAATTTATTCTAGGAAGGAAATATATCCCAACTCAATTCCATATCAGAATTACTCTCCCTGATATTCCCTTTATTGAAGACCAAAAAAAAGTTACTCTCTTGCCGGGCGCGGTGGCTCAAGCCTGTAATCCCAGCACTTTGGGAGGCCGAGGCGGGTGGATCACAAGGTCAAGAGATCGAGACCATCCTGGTCAACATGGTGAAACCCCGTCTCTACTAAAACTACAAAAAATGAGCTGGGCATGGTGGTGCGTGCCTGTAATCCCAGCTACTCAGTAGGC